>NC_088182.1:17642980-17942980 GCF_028769735.1 Zonotrichia leucophrys gambelii
AGTCTCATTACCTCACCCAGGTTTGTGGGTGACTTTAATGACTGCCATTCCTATAAAAACAGGATCTTTGATGGAGTCCCATCACCTCACCAAGGTTTGTGGGTGACTTTGAGGATTGCCATTCCAAATAAAACAGGATCTCTAAAGATATTTGATGGAGTCCCATCATCTCACCCAGGTCTCTGGGTGACTTTAACGACTGCCATTGCTATTAAAAAAGGATCTCTGAAGGAGTCCCATCACCTCACCCAGGTTTTTGGGTGACTTTAATGACTGCAATTCCTATAAAAACAAGATCTTTGGTGGGATCCCATCACCTCACCTAGGTTTCTGGGTGACTTTAAGGACTGCTATCCCCATTAAAACTGGACCTCTGAAGATTTTTGATGGAGTCCCATCATGTCACCCAGGTCTCTGAGTGACTTTAAGGACTGCCATTCCTATTAAACCAGATTTTTGATGAAGTCCCATCACCTCACTTGGGTTTCTGGGTGACTTTAAAGACTGCCATTCCTACTAAAAAAGGATCTTTGATGGAGTCCCATCACCTCACCCAGGTCTCTGGGTGACTTTAAGGACTGCCATTCCAATAAAACAGGATCTCTAAAGATATTTGATGAAGACCCATCACCTCACCCAGGTTTGTGGGTGACTTTAATGACTGCCATTCCTATAAAAACAGGATCTTTGATGGAATCCCATCACCTCACCCAGGTTTGTGGGTGACTTTAAGGACTGTCATTCCTATTAAACAAGATCTTTGGTGGGATCCCATCACCTCACCTAGGTTTCTGGGTGACTTTAAGGACTGCTATCCCCATTAAAACTGGACCTCTGAAGATTTTTGATGGAGTCCCATCATGTCACCCAGGTCTCTGAGTGACTTTAAGGACTGCCATTCCTATTAAAATGGGATCTCTGAAGATCTTTGATGAAATCCCATCACCTCACCAGGGTTTGTGAGTGACTTTAAGGACTGCCATTCCTAACTAAAACATGATATTTGATGGAGTCCCATCATCTCACCCAGGTCTCTGGGTGACTTTAACGACTGCCATTGCTATTAAAAAAGGATCTCTGAAGATCTTTGATGAAGACCCCATCACCTCACCTAGGTTTGTGAATGACTTTAAGGACTGCCATTCCTACTAAACAAGATTTTTGATGAAGTCCCATCACCTCACCCAGGTTTTTAAGTGACTTTAAAAACAACCATTCCTATTAAAACAGGATCTCTGGTGAAGTCCCATCACCTCACCCAGGTCTCTGGGTGACTTTAAGGACTGCCATTCCTATTAAAACAGGATTTCTGATGGAGTCCCATCACCTCATCCAGATGATGGGTGACTTTAAGGGCTGCCATTAAAACAGGACCTCTAATGAAGTCCCATCACCTCACCTAGGTTTTTAAGTGACTTTAAGGACTGCCATTCCAAATAAAACAGGATCTCTAAGGATCTTTGATGGAGTCCCATCACCTCACTCAGGTCTCTGGGTGACTTTAAGGACTGCCATTCCTATTAAACCAGATTTTTGATGAAGTCCCATCACCTCACCCACGTTTCTGGGTGACTTTTCCTTTGGCAGGAACCAATGCTGTGGTGGTGCTGGGTCCCTCAGCCTCCCCGAGGTTGCACAAGAAGCTGTACTGAGATATTTCTTAACAGGAATGACCTTTTCTAAGGGAATGGCCTCAAGTTGCATCAGGGGAGGGTGAGGTGGATCTCAGGGAAAGGTTCTACCCCAGAGGGCGCTGGGCACTGCCCAGGGAATGGGCACAGCCCCAGAACTCCAGGAGCTGCCAGGGATGCCCAGGGTGGGATTGTTGAGGTCTGTGCAGGGACAGGAGCCAGACCCATGGTCTCTGTGTGTCCCTCCCAGCTCAGGACATTCTGTAATTATGTGAGATCCCCCAAGCTCACCCTGCCCTCCAACCAGTGCCAGCTACTCCTGCTACGAAGAGCAAACCCCTTCCAGCTCCATCCATCTGTGACATGAGGATTACAAGTGGGCAGAGATAACCCTAATTAAGGGCTCAACTGCCTGCAGGATCCATGTGTGCCCCAGCCCTGGCAGGACACACAGCAGTGCTCCCTGAGCCCCAGGGGCAATGTGGACATGCAGAGGGAGCCTGCTGGCACTGCCCATGTGCCCTCAGCTCTTCCAGGACACACAGCAGCGCTCCCTGAGCTCCTCACCCACTGCAGGAAGGCTGAGAATGAAAATGTGCAAAGGAGCTGGGAGATGAACCCCATGGGCAATGTGGAGGTGCAGAGGGAGCCTGCTGGCACTGCCCATGTGCCCCAGCCCTCCCAGCACACACAGCAGTGCTCCCTGAGCCCCAGGGCAATGTGGACATGCTCAGGGAGCCTGCTGGCACTGCTGCTGTCTGTCCTGCCCCTCAGCCCTCCCAGGACACACAGCAGTGCTCCCTGAGCTCCTCACCCACTGCAGGCAGGCTGAGAATGAAAATGTGTGAAGGAGCCAGGAGATGAAGCCCAGGGGCAATGTGGACATGCACAGGGAGCCTGCTGGCACTGCCCATGTGCCCCCAGCCCTCCCAGGACACACAGCAGTGCTCCCTGAGCTCCTCACCCACTGTAAGAAAGTTGAGAATGAGAACGTGTAAAGGAGCTGGGAGATGAAGCCCAGGAGCAATGTGGAAGTGCAGAAGGAGGCTGCTGGCACTGCCCATGTGCCCCCAGCCCTTCCAGGACACACAGCAGTGCTCCCTGAGCCCCAGGGGCAATGTGGAGGTGCACAGGGAGCCTGCTGGCACTGCCCATGTGCCCCCAGCCCTGGCAGGACACACAGCAGTGCTCCCTGAGCTCCTCACCCACTGCAGGGAAGGCACATGTAAAAGAGATAGGAGATGAAGCCCAGGGGCAATGTGGAGGTGCAGAAGGAGGCTGCTGGCACTGCCCATGTGCCCCAGCCCTCTCAGGACACACAGCAGCGCTCCCTGAGCTCACTCACCCACTGCAGGAAGGCTGAGAACGAGAACGTGTAAAGGAGCTGGGAGATGAAGCCCAGGGGCAATGTGGAGGTGCAGAGGGAGCCTGCTGGCACTGCCCATGTGCCCTCAGCCCTTCCAGGACACACAGCAGTGCTCCCTGAGCTCCTCACCCACTGCAGGCAGGCTGAGAATGAAAATGTGTGAAGGAGCCAGGAGATGAAGCCAGGGGCAATGTGGAGGTGCAGAAGGAGCCTGGGACACTGCCCATGCCCCAGCCCTTCCAGGACACACAGCAGGGCTCCCTGAGCTCCTCACCCACTGCAGCAAGACTGAGAATGAAAATGTGTGAAGGAGCTGGGAGATGAACACCAGGGGCAATGTGGAGGTGCAGAAGGAGCCTGCTGGCACTGCTGCTGTCTGTCCTGCCCCTCAGCCCTTCCAGGACACACAGCAGTGCTCCCTGAGCCCCAGGGCAATGTGGACATGCACAGGGAGCCTGCTGGCACTGCCCACGTGCCCTCAGCCCTCCCAGGACACACAGCAGTGCTCCCTGAGCCCCAGGGGCAATGTGGAGGTGCACAGGGAGCCTGCTGTCTGTCCATGTGCCCTCAGCCCTCCCAGGACACACAGCAGCGCTCCCTGAGCTCCTCACCCACTGCAGGCAGGCTGAGAATGAAAATGTGTGAAGGAGCTAGGAGATGAAGCCCAGGGGCAATGTGGACATGCACAGGGAGGCTGCTGACACTGTCCATGTGCCCTCAGCTCTTCCAGGACACACCCCAGGGCTCCCTGAGCTCCTCACCCACTGCAGGCAGGCTGAGAATGAGAACGTGTAAAGGAGCTGGCAGACGAACACCAGGGGCAATGTGGAAGTGCAGAAGGAGGCTGCTGGCACTGCCCATGTGCCCCAGCCCTTCCAGGACACACCCCAGGGCTCCCTGAGCTCCTCACCACTGCAGGGAAGGCTGAGAATGAAAACGTGTAAAGGAGCCAGAGATGAAGCCCAGGGGCAATGTGGAGGTGCAGAGGGAGCCTGCTGGCACTGCTGTCTGTCCTGCCCCTCAGGCCCATGGCCCAGCTCTCCCCAAGGCAGGGACAAACAAAGCCCCTGTGTCTGAGCTGCAGAGCAATTCGCAGGGGATGATGCAGGCTGCAGGAAAAACTGGCTGCCTGTAAAGAAGGGATTCAAGCCCAAAGCCCTCCAGTTCTCCAAGGCTGAGGAAGCATAAAGCCATTCTTGTAAACACTTCTCCAGGAACTTGTGCTCAGCACTACCTCACACCATTATCAGGGAGAAATGATAGGCCGTGTCCTGCTGGATTATTGTTAGTGTAAACAACTTTGCTAAATTGCTTGGCACCGTGTGTGCATGCAGCATGTTCAAACTCTGCAGCCTATTCAGCCAAAATCAAATATAAAGGCCCATCTGTATTAAAGCTCAAGAAGAAATTAATAGAAGACTATTTTCATGCAAAGCAGATATTTAAAAAAGGCAAAGCCAATACATATGGATGAACTTTTTCATTCATAATTTTAGATGCCACACAATGAAGGCTGTTGTTGAAGCTTTATTTTTTCTCTAACAGCTCTCCATACAATGCAGGGCATTGTTCAAACTCTGGAGCAATTTAAGCTTTTTCAATGTCTCCTAAAATCCCTGGATTTATATCCAAAGAGAGCTGGCACTGTAACAAATTTGACTTGTGAGTAACAAGTTACAGCCTTTAAGCAAATTGCTCATTAACACAGACTTCAACTTACTGCTACAAACCTCACTACCTTTTATCTCAGGAAAAAAAATATGCTGCCTATCTTATCTACAGCAAGCTGTGGGATAACACTCTATTATATTTGGGTTTTTAATTTCCTTGTTTGAGTTCTCAGTACAAATGCTGAACTAGCATCCAGGGTGAGAACAACAGAACTCCAGGGGAAAAGAAAAAAAAAGTTCAAGTATGACCTAAATCTATCCTGCCTTTGATGGAGGAGGAAAATAAACTGAATTTTGATGTCAGTCCTGAAGAGGATATTCCCAACTTCATGCTAGGAGGAAATGAGCAAGAAAAGCCCAACTGTGAAGCTGGGGCTCTTTGTTTTTTCCCTGAAGATGAAAGAGATTGAAAATGCAAAACCCACAGAATGTTCTATAAATGGGGAGCTGTTCTGTAGGTGCATCTGAATTTCCATGGCTTTGAACAGAAATTTTACACTGTGTTACAAATAAGAACACCTAATTTGCCATGAAGGAGATTCTTATCCAATTCTTAGCAGAAGAATAGTGCTTAAGTCATTTTACATCTTTAGAAACTAACCCAAACTTTGCAGTTAATAGGAGAAACTGAAGGTAGAGAAAGAGAAAAATGCAAGGTCAGCAGAGAGAGCTGATGGAAACTCTTTTTTAGAACTTAAGAAAACATGTTGCATTTCATGAAGAAGGAAATGAAGTTAGCAGGATCTGAAGCAAAGATCTGAAGTGCCTTTTGGGGCAGGCACAGACATTTTCAGGATGCTCTGAGTGCCCTGAGAGGACACCCAGCTCTGCAAGCCAAGGAACGCTCCAGCCTCACAGGAAGTCAGAAATAATTATGTAATATGCCACTAACTAATGAAAGCTGTCCTGCAACCCAAAAGGGGTGTTTTGCTAAAATCTGGATCCAATTTTCTTCATTAAAAAAAAATAAAAATAAAAACCCCAGTCTCCTGGACTATCCAGAGAACTCTGCATAACCATAAGTAACATGCCTGGGGGATTTCTTAGCATCTTATTGCATTTCTTTCTACCTTTCCCAGCACAGCAGTTGCAGCAATAACCCAGGGAGAGAGAGAGGAAGGAAGGAAGGCAGAAATGTGCCTTGCAAGCCAGCACCATCTGTGACAAACACCAGAAGGAAAGGGCTCTGCCTGGAGACTGCTCCTGCTCACGCATATTCCGTGGGAAAGCGGGAGAAGAGCCCCGGAGTCAGGAGCAGCATCACCTGCGCTCTGCTCTGTGTAACTCTGAGCACTCCATCACCTCAGCAGCGGCTCTTGTTATCAACAAAAACTCGGTTAATATTTTTTTTTTTGTGAGAAAGAGTTACAGGGACGCAGCCAGATCTGTCTCTGCCAGGGTTCTTAGTGCTTTGTTATTGTAATCACAGGTCCTTGAAGCTTATCTCCTCTTTTGTATTAGTAAAGGCCTGGCTGGGTGCAGTGATGGCCCTTCCCTGAGGCAGCTCTTCCAGCATAGGGAAGACACCTGAGGGGGTGGGGGGGGTTATGCAAACTGACTCCAAAGACCAGAATGCTTTGTGGGACCACGACTCGAAATGCAACGAGAAAACCCCAAAAACAACGAGCCAAATAAGAACTGAGAGACTGAAGTGGTGTCTGGACATGAGGAGCCGATTGCTGAGCCTGCAGAGATGCGGAGCCCCTCTCGCCCTGAGCACAGAGTCGTCCCAACGCCGGGACCAGGCAGCTGAGACACTGAGAGAAGTGACATCTGACGGGGACATCACGCCCTAGAGGCTCCCACGAGGACCGGATCCCCGGCTCTGCCCCTGGTGGACAGAGCTGCCATATCCTCCTGCTCTGAGTCCCGACGGGGACTGCAGCCCTGCCGAGCCGCCCCATCCTGAGCTGATCACTTTTAATAAAGGCATTAAAAAGGAGAAGAAGTCTCCTGGCCCTGTTTATTTCAGCTCTGAAGGAACACGGAGCTGCGGTTCAGCGAGATTCCAGCCCAGAGCGAGGTGCAGATGCTGCAGCCCTCAGTACCTGTCCCTGGATGGATGGGGAGTGCCGGCCTGCCTCAGGGTGCTGCCCCTCAGCCAGGGCTGCCGCAGCTTCCCCCAGCCCCGAGCTCGTCAGGAACAGAACAATCCTCTGAAAGCGCCGCTCACTAAACTGCCCATTGTTGGGAACTGGCAGCAAATGCTGGGGAGAAGAGTATCAGATGTATTCACGTCCAGATGCCAAGGCAACAAATCCCAAATTATTGCTTCTTTGCACCAAAACTGTTACAATAAATTGCTTGAAATGGTTGATCATCACTAATGTAACTGTCCTTTTCCAAGCATTCCCATTTGAATGATGCAAAAATTTTCTTCCAAATGTCTTTTTTATGCAATTTGTTAAAAGAAACCCCACCTCATTAACATTCATTTTTCTCTCCAAAAGCATCAGTTGGATTTGAGATCACCATGAGGCATCATTGGGGCTCAAAGGTAGTAATGAGATTAAGAAAACCCTCCAAAGGACACAAATAATCAGTGTTAAACAAACAACCTTGAGGAAAGGAAATGGCTTTATGCTGTGCTTCAGAGTTATGGACCCCCTTTCTAAAACTCTTCTCATTTCTGGCTGTTTTAATTGCATGAGTGTGCAGAAATTTCCAAGAGGCTACAAAGGCACCTTTAGAGATTATTTAGAAACCTCCTGCTCAAAAGCTCAGGCAGGGTGGGATGCTCAGGTGGGATTTGAGTATCTCCAAAGGTGGAGACTCCACAGCCTCTCTGGACAACCTGTGCCTCACCAAGCTCACAACAAAAACTAAAAGAAATCAACTCATGTTTGAGAAAACAGCCAAGCTCAGGTGAGGTTTCACCTGCAGCACAGCCTCACTTTTGGACAGCTAAAGGGAGAACTTCCAGCCCAGCCCCAGCAAAAGCACAATTTGCTGCCCACAAGGCAGATCCCATCTGTGTTATCACCATTTCTTCTCTTCTCACAAAATCAGAGATGTGTTGAATGAACTAAACAGCACCAGTTTCCAAACTCAGAGATGTTGAATGGACTTTGCAGCCCAATATTTCCATGCTGGGAGCTCCGTGGCTGGAGTGTGAGCACGGATGGCACAATTTAGGAGCAGGGTGAGATGAAGGCACAGCTGAGGTTCCTGGGAGGTTCCTGCCCCTCTCAGGGCTGGCATTAACTCAGCAGCCTGCAGCTCATAGATAACAAATTGTTATCTGGGACTCTGGCTGGGCAAGAAAAAGCAGGAATCCTCTCGGGATGCAAATCACACTCCTGTGCTCCATGCTGAACTGAAGGGCTGCCAATGCACACGCTGCAGGAACTTTTCCTGTTTCTTGGGTATCAACACATCTCTGATGCACAGGCTGTTGCAAATCCAGCAGTTCCAGTGCCAGAGGAGTAAAATCACCAGTAAACTGCATAAAACACGCTGGCATAGCTCACCAGCATAGAAATCATCCCAAAAACCAAAACCAAATGTTTCCAGAGAGACTCCAAAGGAACAAGGAACCCATCTATTTCCTGTGGCCTATGGGCCCATCACTCTTCCCTCTGAAATTTCAAACCTATTTTTATCTTATCCTGCATCTTCAGAAGCACTTTTCAGGAAGGCATCAATTTATAAGTAGCTCAAGTGTGGCCTTCAGTAAATCCTAATTAACTGAGTGTGAGAGGGCGTTTTGTTGTCAATGCGGTTCCTACTGCAACAGCGTCCCTGGAAAGATAAATCCATCACTGCTGACACAACTCCCTTCTAAAATAAATCCCATGGCAGAGGCCAGGAGGATCTGTAGGCATCTCTGAAACACCCTTTGAGTTCAGAGCAGATGTTGCCAGTGTTTACACTTTTTAAACCGTAGGGGTATAAACACCTCGCTATAAACACCACTGAAGTTTTGCTTTTCTTCTCTTCATTTTGTGCGTGTTTATTTTAGTGTTAAAAATGTTAACTTCCAGAAGGAGGAAAATAGCAACAGATGTTTAACCTAAACAAAAATTGCTCCAGTGGAGTGTATTCCTTAAGCTCTTTTGAACTATTAAAGCTAGGATCTGGTTAAATAACAATTACTGGAGAAGGGGGTGGGGAATAAAAAGGGGACTGGAAAGAATATTCCATAAATATTAGGCATAATTACAATGAATTGAACTAATGAGCCAAAACTACAGAGCAACAAGGCTTAGTGAACAGAGCTCTCAGAAAGATGTATTATGTAAATAAAACTTTGCATAAAATTTCATGGTCTTCATCAGAAGTTACCAATGGCTTCCAAAGAAAACACTAATTACTGCAGAGACCAGTGAACAAGTTAAAGGATCCTGAAATGAAAAAGTTAAAGGATCCTGAAAGTTTGTTTTTTTTTAAAGAGTTTTCTTGCTCTAACAAAGAAAGCATGGCATAAGAAAGAAGTTGGGAATTCAACTTCATGGAACTTCAGCTCTGTATTTTTCAGCTCAATCTTCTGTAAAAGAGCTTAATCCGAATGAATATATACATATTTGTCCAGGAAAGAAAAAGCAGGAAAAAAAGGAGAAACAAAGACATTAAAAGTACAACAGGGAGCCCCTCCACTTCCTGAAGGGAAGAAAAGTGGCCATGCTGGTTTAGGGATAGACGGGACTGTAATTTCCAAAGGGAGATTCAGCTGCCTGCTTCTGGCCTGCCCTTTTTCTGAGCAGAGATATCCCCTTGGCCTGTGTACTCTCCTCATTGTTTCTTCCCTGACAACCCCAGCAAGTTTATTTTCTGAACGAACATGGAAAGCTGAATCAGGAAAAAAAAAAAAAAAAAAAAAAAAAAAGCAAGCAGCTTTTCGCGGCGCTGGTGTGTGGCTAGAGCAAAAGCAGCGCCGCTGCCAAGCCGAATTAGCTCAGTGGTGCCTTTCTGTGCAGGCACAGCCAAGCCATAGCCGCTCCTCGCAGCCGCACGTACAGAACTCGGCGCACATGAACGGGGCGATCCTGCCCGGGTACCAGCGGGGCTCTGAGGGGAGACCGGGGGAGGGCAGCGAGCCCCGGCCCCGCCGGACACAGCGGGCCCGGGGCTACGGGACCACGGGGGACACCCGGCCACGGGGGACACGCCGGACACGCGGGGACACGCCGGGCAATGGTCACAACCCCGCGGGGACACGGCGGAGACACGCCGGACATTCGGCCCCGGCCGGGCCCACGCGTGTCCGGCCGCGGCCCAGCCCCGCGGCGCCGGGACGGACCGACAAACCCCAAACCCCAGACCGACAAACCCCAAACCCCCGCCTTTAGCGCCACCAGGGAGAGGGAAAGGAAAGTTGGCGCTGAAAACGCGGATTGTGGGGGAAAAAATAATGTAAAAAAGAACAGGAAAAAATCACAAAGAAAGAAAGAAATCCCTGCCCTGTAACAAAGCTCTGACAACAGCCCGCGGGGCGTCCCGCACCGGCGGTGTCCAAAAACATCCCCGCTGACAAACAACAGCGAGCACGGCTCGGACAAGGATCCATCTCTGGAAGGGATCCATCCCTGGAAAGGATCCGTCCCTGGAAAGGATCCACCTCTGGAAGGGATCCATCCCTCCCCGTGCGAGGGATCGAGGGATCCGTCCCCTCCCCGTGAGAAGGCACCATTGATTTCCCGCGGCCAGGCGCTGTTACCTTCGTAGCACAGGATGCCGATATTGTTGTTCATCTTGTCCAAGTACTGGTAGTTCAACAGGTCCATCCTCATAAACAGCATTTATCGGGCTGGCGGAGACGAGCGGCTCCGGGAGGGGGAGGCAGACGGTGCCGAGGCGCTCCCGGCTTCCAAAGCCCAGCAGAGGCCCAGCCTGGAGCGGGTCGGGAAGGGGGAGCGGGCTCCGACAGCCCGGGGAACGCGCTGCGGGCCGGGGGGAGCGAGCGAGCAGCGCGGGGGCTTCTTCCAAGTTTTTTTAAAAAATAATAATAATTAGAAATAAGAGCGTAAAAGCAAAGCGGAGGCGGCGGGGCAGGGCAGGCAGGGAGGAGGGCGCAGCCTGCTGCGAGCGCCGGCGCTGACAGCGGCAGTGGCCGGCACTGCCCGCCGGGCCCCGCTCCGAGCCCGCTGCCCTCAGAGCCCGGCCCGCCCCGCGCAGGCGCTGCCGGCCGGCCGCGGGTGCTTTGTGCTCGGCAGGGCCCGGCGGGGAGCGGGGGAAGGAGGGAGGGAGGGCAGGGCCGCGTCAGAGCCGCTCGCACAGGAAACAGCGGCGGCAGCAGGAGGAGGAGGCGGCGGCGAGGGGAGGAAGCGGCGCTGAGGGGCCTCCTCCGGGCACGGGCGGGTGCTGAGGCTGCTGTTCGAAACCAAGGCTGCCTCTGTGCGCTCCCCGGCGCGGCCTCAGCGCCTCACAGCGAGCAGCAATGCGCTGCTACAGCAACAGCAGCCATGGAATCACGGCCTGGCATGGCAGGAATGACACATGGAATCACAGGAATGAGACAGACAAAATAAAAGGCGTGAGGCAATGGCCATTGCCCCGCGTGTATAGTTTATATATAAATAGTTTTAAAAGGTTTCTCTCTCTCTCCATATAAACAGGCATCGCACACATTGCTACAGTTCCATCAGGGCACCGCCAGATCGGATTTTTTAAGGGCTATTAGTGGTTAAACATTCCGGGATCTGGAACTTCAGCAGCTGCCGAAGCTCCGGCTGAGGTGACAGAGGCGGTGGAGGCTGGTGCTGCTGAAGCTCTCCCATTTGGGGATGTGCTGTCCTTCTACAGCTCTCTCATTTGGGGATGTGCTGCCCTTCTGCAGCCCAGAGCTCTCAGACAGATGTGTGCCACTCATCCTGACATGGCACAACAAACATCTGGGCAGGTGGCAGCGTGTGCCAACCTGATGGGCATCAGTTCGCATTTCCTGTGGCTCCTCAGCACCTGAAATCTTGGGCTGACACAAAAAATTTTAAAGCTAATGGAATCCTATTTTTCCCTCTGCCCTCTCCAGCTTGGAGCACAGCTCATCCCTGCCCATCTAGGATGGGGAATCTTCATGGTGCACACCAGTAAAAAACTTCAATTTCCAATCTGAGAACTTTTCCCCTCAGGAAGGGGATGACAAGATGACAAGAACTTCTCCCCTCAGGAAGGAGAAGGGGTAACAAGACAGAAGCAACTCACAGAGTGACACTTTGTGATGGCATTTTGAGAGTCACTGCCTGAATGCTCTAGGTATTTTGGTAAGAACAGGTAGCTTAAATTTACTGCTGGTGTCTGCTGAATATTCTAAGGAAGATTGCCTAGGACATAAAAAAAGTATCTCCCCACTCCAGATACACAGTGCTGAGGTAACAGTACATTTCTTGAATAAAAAGTTGCAGTTGTTCTGCAAAAGTTGCAACCACACAGACCAAAGCAGCCCATGCTATTTTCTAGAAAGAGCAACATCTTTAATAAAGGGTGATTTTTAAGCAAGACATGAGAAGGTTTGCATATTGGGCATACTCAGAGATATTCTACACCAATCCCTCAAATTAAAACAGCCATCTAATAAAGCCAGCAAGAGAAATCTGAGCCCTCTAAGATATAAACAACAATAAAAACCCACACCTACAACATTAAAAAAAGAGAGGCCGGTTCCTTCAGCATGAAATGCAAGTTCCTCACCAATTTTAGGGACAATATTTTGATTTGTACAGTTTATAACATAGAGAGCATCCTTGAATTCACAGGAATGCAACACATTTATTGGGTGCTTGGGAAGGACAAGAAGATAAGTATTGGATTTTTTCACTTTAAAATACTTAGATTTTTGTGGGAGGTGCAGGTGATGAGAAAGAAAACACCATTTAAACTCCTTCAGAGCAGTGTTCTACGAGACAGGGGTGCACATGGGCATTACAATTCCCAGTCTAATTTAAATTTTCCATATTCAAAGTTACAGATTTCTTCAAGCTGTTTGGAAAAGAGTGGTTGGGTGCTGTCCAGAAACCACTGACTACTCAGGAGTGCTGTCCAGACACTAATAAAGGAGTTAATTCCTCTTTATTAGACCAGCAGTCAATGGTGTGCAGCTTTTTAGGCAATAATGATCCTTGTTAGGTGAATGGCTTTCAGCATTTCAGTAAAAACTCTGATTAAACTTGTCAAATGTTGCATAACGAGCATGCTTCACAATAAATAATAATAAAGTGTACCAAAACACCAAGAGCTTTTTGAACTTCTAAATTAAAATATCTTCTACATTATAATATCTTCTAAATTAAAATATCTTCTAAATTAAAATATCTATGCTGCAACAAGGCAATGCCTAGTGAAAGAGTGGGGGGGGGAATTATCAATGTACACATATCCCTTACATTGCATTTTAAACCTTAAATCCATTCTTAGGAAAACTTTCTTTGACAGAAAATTGTATCAGCTCAACAAAGCCAAGTCCAGCAGACATTAACCTCAAATGCTGACAGGGTCACTGTAAAGTACTTGGTTCCTGTCAGCAAATTCTCAATTCACATTGCTGCTCATCACTCTGAGAGACCTTGCACTGAACTGAAACCAATAATCAGTGAATCAGGGGCTGGTAAAAAAGGCTGTTTTTCATCAGTTCCTGATAGCTGCAAACACAGAGCCGAGCTGAGGCATCTCTGCCTCTCCCTCTGCAGAATTTCCTCTGGGATTGCACCTTCCCTGCTCCTGCAGTGAATCCCAGCCCTGGGATCTGCTGGGAACGCGCTGAACTTTAATTTAACACAACAGCAGCCTCTAGAGGTAACGGGAAAGGCTCGGGTGGGATTGACGTGGGATTTATTCTGATTATCCCTCAGAGCAGGGCAGAGCCTTCACCTCTCAGGGATCTGCCTCACTTCTACTCAGAAAGCAAATCCAGGCTGCACACAGCAACCTCAGAACACACAAAAAGCAAAGCAAGGAAAGCAAAAAGAGCAGGAGAATCACCACTGTAAATCACCACTGAATATAAAAGTAAATCCTTACAACTCTGTATTATTCACCTGGATTTCTATAGGGAAAACTCTTAATATATCAGGTCTGTGATGTCAGATTTGACAGTGAGTTTATACGGGTTTTGGAGCATTTGAACAAGCACTGAGCTGCTTTGGAGCATTACAAACACACAGGGAGCTGCTTTTTTCTGTGCCTTTTCTCTGCCCTCCTCGACCCTCTGCTCTCTCACACGTGCTGCTGCCTCAGGCAGTGCTGAAGAGCCTGAGAAAATCAAATTCCTTCGGTGCCTGCACTCCACAACATCTTCCAGGGGGAAAATGGGCAACACTGGCTGAGAATCCACCCCTCAGATGGGAGACAAGTGGAATTTCTCCATGAAGATCATCAGCAGAGAGCAACTCTTGAAACAGTGACCAGCTGTGCAACTGAGAGAAAAAATAGTCCTTGTAGAGGTGGGACACACTCTGCTGTGTCTGTGTGCTCAGCATAATCCCATTTTTGATTGGAATCTCTATTATTATTATTTCTGAGCTGATAATTATCAGCTGTGGCTCCTCAGGTCAGACAGGCACCTACTGGAGCCTCAATGCACACTGAGGAGGAGGAGGAATAAAGCAAGAACAGTTAAAAACAGGTTTTACCCTTTTTCTTGCCCTAAGAAAAGAGCAAATTGGAGTTGGGGGTTGCTAGGTGGCGATGAAGGAAAAGGCTTTTCTTTTTCCACACACTCCACAGCAGTGGATGGGAAAAGCAGCTCTCAACATCCCTGTTCTTATATTTGTCAGAGTGCATTGCACAGCAAAAATGCAAAACAGAAATTCCCCTTGAAGCAGGATGGGGTGTTTGCTTTGAAATGCATTCAGGTGTGCTGAGGAAATACAGTTAGAACGGACTGAACACACAGCAAGGCCAGAAATGGATGACAAGGAAAATGACATTTCAAGTTCCCTGCAAGCAGCAATTTCCCAGCTGTGCCTCTGAGATCCACAAACACAACTCTTCCCTCAGTGACTCACAAAATACACCACAAAAATAACTTTACACGCTCCTTACAAAGCATTAAGCACTCAGTGAACAGACAATACCAAAACACACATCATTCCCATGTGCATTCTTCCACTTTTTTTTCCTTAATCACAAAGTCGCATTGCAAATAGATTTTAATCACACCCAACTACCCGTTCCCTTAAAATAAACCAGTGATTTAAAAGAAATAATTTTAAATCAGTAATTTTAAATCAGTAATAAAAATAAAGAAGGCCCCATCAGGTAGGGCATCTCTGAGCCCAAGCTGGTGCCTTCCTGTTTGACCTGTCCCCTGGTTAAAGGTTTCCACCACGTGCCAGACATTACAGAACACAAAAATTGCTTTTTGAATTATCCCTGGAGCTTCTCAAGCCTGAAATAGGAAACTTACACCCGATATTGTAACAAAAGAATTTGTGTATCCTATCATTCTTGTCATAACCTAAACTTAAAAATGTTGCTTAAAAACCCCAAACACAGCATTATCTAGTGAGGAAACCTGTTAGTGAGTGTCACAAAGTGCTGGGTAACTCACACTGGAATCCCCAGAGAACAAAATGCCAGGAAAACACAAAATACAGAGAAGCTTCACAGTTTCTGGAGTTGCAAGCACTTGTAGGGCCCAGGAAGAGATGGGAATGGCTTGTCTGGACTGGCAGATGGACGTTTTAAATTTCTTTTTTATAATTTTTTTAATGCCTTGCTGTACTGCAGTTTTTATTCTGTACTTCATTTCTTATTCTGTACTTCTCACTTCTTTAAAGACACGCAGATTTCACCACAATCTCACCGTGGTGGAAAATAAAAACTTCAGCTCACTTGTTTGTAAATATTCAGTGATTTAGGATACAGCTATTTCATACCAGATCAGAAAATTCCAAGGTGTTTATAAACTCCAAAAGGTTTTGGTGAATGAAAACCTGCCCTGAGCAGCAGGAATCATTTGCCTCCCACCCCAAACTAAACACACCTGCTGTGCTTCCACTGCATTTTCCAGGTGGGAATTTGGGCCAGGAAAGGCAGAATCCAAGGCAGGGCACACACTGAGCTCCCCTTGTAGGGTTTTTTTGGCAAAAAACCACATTTATTTCTGTGTGAATATATAAAACAGGCACAAAGATCCTGGGTGAGGTGTCTGGTTCATCAAGAATATTTTCCATTTCTCGCTGGTATCTTGCAGCTCTCAATTTGCTGCTGTTTTTCTCTTTTTGTTCACTTAGGCTGGGCTGAGAACACTTCAAAAATACAGCTAAAGCACACAACAGATAAATCTAGTTTATCTGGGTGGGAAAATTGTTATGTGCTAATTAAAAACTTGATAATCTTTTTCTGTTATTTGCATACTAATTTAAATTTCTGAAGGGTTGATGATAATCACAAACATAATTCAACTTGAACTACAAAGAGTCTCCAGATGCAAACAGTGGAGTGCAAAACTTGCCATGCCCTGACATTGTGTGAGCAGGGCAAAAAATTACTTTATATTCTTCAATTAGGAGAAATGAGAGGATTAAAAAAATAAAATTAAAAAAAAAGAGAGATTACTAAAGAAAAAAAGCCAATTTTAAGTCATCCTGATGCTCAGGCATCTAAACCACTTTTAACTTAGGAAAATGAGGAGCCAGACTGTGTTTAGAGGTTAGATTTCAAAATTACCAAGTGTATCCCTGAGCTTTGGCAAGAAGCAAATCCAGTTTCCAAAAGCCACTAATTGCAGGGTTTAGAAATAAAGCAGAGAGCTCGAAGATTGCTCAAGTCTTTGAAAACATTTCCCCTTATAGCTCGCTTGGCAAGACATGAAATACACTTTTTTATATAAATACATAAATATATATATATATATAAATGTGTATGGCCTAATTGAGCTTGGGTATTAACATGTGTAAATCTGTGCAGCTGACCTTGCTTGCACACAGACTGAACATTCCAATAATTATAATCACCTGAAAAATGAGATAAAACCAGGATTCCCAATGCTGTCCCATGCACTAAAATCAATCACAACTTTTCTTAAAGAATGACATAATTTTGGCTTCTACACATCACAGCAATTACTTATCCTGAATTTTAAGATTAAAATATTAAATAAGTAGCTATTGCAAAACCCAATTGTGTAACTTGCAACTTATTCAATTAAATTAAAGTGAAATTTCATTCAAGCTCTAAGGCTATTCTTTTCCAATTGAGGGGCTTGTTCTCTATTATTTCAAAAGTATTTGGCCTTAATAAGATTTTTTACCACACCTAAAAAAATAAAATAAACAACAACCAAACAAACAACCCAAAACAAAAACAAACCCAACCTTAAACACATTCTCACTTATTCCAAATTGTAGTGCTCACAAAAACTCAAAACCTTTGCTCAGGATGCTGAGGGGTGTCCTCTGGATTATTGGAAGAAAAAATAACAAAGAAAACAAGAAAAAGAACAATGCCCCTGCATTATTTAAAGTATTAATATAAGAAGAGCATGTTTTAGTATATAAATACATAATATTGCATATTATTTATTCACACACATGGATGTAGGACACAAGTGGAATGTTATAAACGGTCCTAATCCCACTAAATCCTGCAGAAGATGCCTGTGCTGTCCAGAAGTACAAATTCAGGTCTCAGAAACAGAGAAATAACAGGGAAAACCTCACAAAAGCAGTGCCAAAAGCCCTCCCTGTTGCAAAGCACACCCTTCCAACATTGCTGCTCCCCAGGCAGGACCAGCCTGGCACTGAATGGAACTGAAATCCTTTTTCCAATGGATCAAAGTCACCATTTCCAATTCCACAGGTACATTTTCCTTCCAGAAATGAAACCCAGAGAATGCTGAAAATTCCTCACCAAAATTATTTTTCAGTGGGATCAACACTAGCTTTTTTTATTGGGCTTCTGCTGTTTTCATTTCAAAAAGAAATAGGCGGTGAGTTGGGCTAATTACGTAAATCAAATTATTGCCAAAAATTCTGGGCTTGTTGCTGGCAGAAGTTGGAGGAGTTGAAGTGCCATGAAAATGATTGTTGGGGCTGGGCCAGCAGAGTGAAAGGAGGAGCCCCATCCCTGTGTGAGGCACTGATTTGCTGCAAGGGCGATAAACACAGACTGCATGCACCAACATGAATTCCAGCAGCGCCAGAGCCTGGCAAAGCACTGAGCCTCACCAGGAAAGGCTGCAGGTTTATAACCTGAATATTGAGTAATATTCAGCACCTAAATACTGAATTTGTGTAAGCCTTGGCCATGGGGCTGTGACCACCTAAATACTGAATTTGTGTGAGCCTTGAAAATGGGGCTGTGACCACCTAAATACTGAATTTCTGTCAGCCTTGGTAGTGGGGATGTGACCACCTAAATACTGAATTTGTGTCAGCCTTGGCCATGGGGCTGTGACCACCTAAATACTGAATTTCTGTCAGCCTTGGGAATGGGGCTGTGACCACCTAAACACTGAATTTGTGTGAGCCTTGGTAGTGGGGCTGTGACCACCTAAATACTGAATTTGTGTCAGCCTTGGGAATGGGGCTGTGACCACCTAAACACTGAATTTGTGTCAGCCTTGGGAATGGGGCTGTGACCACCTAAATACTGAATTTGTGTCACCCTTGGTAATGGGGCTGTGACCACCTAAATACTGAATTTGTGTCACCATTTGGAATGGGGTTGTGACCACCTAAATACTGAATTTGTGTCACCATTGGAAGTGGGGCTGTGACCACCTGAACACTGAATTTGTGTCAGCCTTGGCCATGGGGCTGTGACCACCTAAACACTGAATTTGTGTCAGCCTTGGTAGTTGGGATGTGACCACCTAAATACTGAATTTGTGTCAGCCTTGGCCATGGGGCTGTGACCACTGAAATACTGAATTTGTGTCATCATTTGGAAATGAGGCTGTGACCACCTAAATACTGAATTTGTGTCAGCCTTGGTAGTGGGGCTGTGACCACCTAAATACTGAATTTGTGTCAGCTTTGGGAATGGGGCTGTGACCACCTAAACACTGAATTTGTGTCAGCCTTGGCCATGGGGCTGTGACCACCTAAACACTGAATTTGTGTCACCCTTGGAAATGGGGCTGTGACCACCTAAACACTGAATTTGTGTCATCGTTTGGAAATGGGGCTGTGACCACCTAAATACTGAATTTCTGTCATCATTTGGAAAAGGGGCTGTGATCACCTAAATACTGAATTTGTGTCAGCCTTGGGAATGGGGCTGTGACCACCTAAATACTGAATTTGTGTCACCATTGGGAATGGGGCTGTGACCACCTAAATATATATATATATATATATAGATAATAGCTATTTTTCTATATATACATTAAACTTTTGCTTTATATATTTACTTATAAAATATATAAGTAAAACATAAAATACATATAAATATATAATATACAATATACAATATATAATAAATACATACATATAAATAATATAAAAGTATTTATAAATAAAATCTTTTATATATCTATATGTAAAATATATAAATAATATAAATTTTATATTTTTTATAAAACATATAAATAGACATTTAAACAAATAGTATTAAAATATAAATATGTTAAAAATATAAATATATAGAACATCTAAGAATATAAAATTATAGCTAAATATATAAAAATATATCATATCACTAATATAAAGGATAAATATATACACATATAGAATTAGAAATTAATAATATATAAATATATAATATCCATAATATATATATATAAATATAAACTATAGAATAATTTCTATGAAACTATAGTAATTATTTAATAAATTAAAACTAATTTGATGAAATTTAATACATTTTATATAATAGTTTCAATTTATTAATAAACTAAATTTAACAAAGAAGCCGAAATCCTGAGCTGGAGACATACTACTCTTTACCCTTACATGTCTTAGGAATCAGTTTTCAGGACAAATATTTGAATATATGAATTTTAAAATACAGACATGATTATAAGAGTACTGCTCCTTTTTTTCTCCTGGTTCTTTATGTTGCAACTCCATAATATTGCAAAGTTTTGCAATGCTGGTCCTTTTCTTAAAGGCCCATTTCTCCCATAGGCACCTGAAGATATTGCACACAATTTCTTTTTTTCAGCTTTTGAATCTCACATATTTAATTTTTTAATCACGCAAATTAGGCCTCAAAGTGAATCTACAAGCTCAGAACTGGAAATGAGAGAAAACTTTTGAACTGAACATTTTTGAAGGTCAATCATGAAGCGCCAAAATATTTTGGGTTGGGCAGAACATACCAACTTTTTAAAAGTGCAGATAGTTAAAGGCTGTCAAAATACATTTTCTCGTTTGGTGTCTCATCCATCAAATGCACTCAGTCATCCTGAGCTCTTCTGTCTCAGAACAAATTCACTATTTGAGCTTTCCCTGAATTCAGATCCTTGGACACCCACTATACAACAGAACAAATTATTCTATTTTTAATTCTATATAAAGACAAGAATTCACCTAAACCAAAGCTAGATGATCAGTATTTTGACTTCTAAAAGGTGAATTTTCTCCCATTTCATACAGCTGATAGATTAGAAATACTGTGCACACAGAATTTCTGTCTGCAAGGAGCCCTGCACACAGGAACCCATCCGGGGCAAGGATCCAGCCCTGTGGCAGCTGCAGAAATCAGGCAGGAGAGGAGATTTCCCTGAGGGCACAGAAGCCAGTCAGGTCCTGACTCTCCAAGGACCACACCTTGCTCTCATCCACGCTCAAAATTACAAATAAAACAACTTCTGCTCTGGATGTTCCTTTCAGGCAGAACCTGTCTGACCTGTTAACGCACTGACAATGGATTTTAAACAGCAGCAGCCTTTATTAAAGTGTTATTAAAGGAACCCTGGTGGAACACCCACCTCCTTCCCCAGACTCTGCTCAGGCTGCAGAATTGTTGGAGCCCTAAATACTGAGAATTTTAAACTTTCTGTGCTGCCACTGACCTCCAGGAGAACACTGCACTGACCTGAGGCCGTGGAGAAGCTTCCAGAATGGAATGACAGAGCTGGGATTGTGGGTGTGGAGTTTGGATAGAAGTGTGTGAGATCACAGGGTGGGAAACTCAGAGTTTAAGGGTTTAGAATATAGTAATAGATATAAAACTATCTATTAGTTTTGGGGCAGAGGTTGGTGCTTCATCCTCGCCTCCTTCTCCAGGGGATTGGGTGGTTTTGTGTCATTGGATAGGCACGGGTGGTTGGTTATTGGGTTAAAAGTAAAAATAATTGAGGCGTCATTTCTTAATTGGACAGTCTATCCTTAAAAGGCCTTGTGGAGAGAGACACAGCTCCATTTTTTAGTTTGTAAAGTGCTGCAGAACTCAGGGTTTGCGAGACTGTGACATAGATCAGAACTAACAAACATCTGAGTCCCAACAAGAAATTCCGTTTCACACATTTAATCCCATCCCTGGCAAAAAATAAGCAAAGACTCCGCACAAACTCCTCTCTTTACCTTTATCCATGGGGGATATAAATTCAGATTCTCCCAGGAAGGTTTGATCTCACCAGAAAGTGAAGCATTTACCCCCTGCATGGGACAGAATCAGCCAATTCCTGCCTGTACATCTGCAAGCCCAGCATTGCAGCACCCAAAATGTTGCACTTTGGGAAAAGCTGGGTGGGTTGCACATCTTGGACATTCTGGGGTTCTTGTGACCCTTCCCACATCTCAGTGAGCACAATCTGCTCCTTAACTTCAGCTAAAAATCCCCCCCAGCCTGACCTGGGGCTCAGGAAGATGTCCTTGCACACTTTCTCTGGTCGATATAAGAATGACGACTCCACATCCACGAAGCTCACAATAATTAGCATTAATTACTGTTGCTGGGAATGAGCCCTGGCAAGGCAGCAGCCCCAGGAAGAAATGTGCAGAGCAGATCAAAGTTCACCTGGCAGAGCCATCAGCAGCAGGATCAGCCACAAAGGGAACCTCGCTATCAGATATCCCAGAGACTCTCCCTGGGCACACATCCCTCCTCAGGCAGCGCCAAAGCAACACAAACCGGCTGCCTGCTTGTGGGATCTCAGCACCTCAGGACTGAGGTGTCACCGAGAGCACCCTTGGGGGGCTCGGGAGTCCTGGAATGTTCCAGAAGTGTCTGGTGGCTGGACTTTGATCCTACACAGGAGACGACACCTGTATGAGGACAGGAGGGTTTCACCGGGGTGAATGGTGAAGGGATTGGTTAATTAGAGGGTGAGACACAGGGTTTAGGATTTCTGTACAGGGGGGTTTAGAGAAGTAAGATGGAGGAATTGGGGCGTGTCCTGTCCTCCTTCTTCTTCTTCTCCTCCATCTTCTGTGGTGATGGTGGCACTTTGGGATTGGTCATTACTAAAAGTGCACCGGGCAATAAGGATAAAAGGTATTGGGGAAAAATGATAAATATTGTACACGTAACCATGGGTATAAAGATAGGTGACTGTCCGGAGGGGGGACAGTGTGCTCATGGCTGGCTGCTGAGCAGAGCTCTGTCGGGCCGAGAGAAAATCTTTTAGATAAACAATTAATAAACACCGAGACCGAGAAAAGAACTGAAGCCTCTTCTCGTCCTTTGATACGCGGCTGCCCCAAGGCCACCCCGGGCCTTTCCAGGCCCTCCAAACAGCCGAAAATCGGACACCTGCTGATTTTCCTCAGCAAACAACCCTCCCAGCTCCACATCCAGCCGTGCTGCAGCACATTTGCACCAGGAAATTCTTGTCACTGATACCTAAGTGGAGATCAGCTGTGGAACAACGCGCACACATCACCCAGGCAAAACTTCTGCGTGAATTTAATTTTTACTTCTATGGAATTTTATGCCACCAAGACAATCCAGCTCTGGTGAGCTGTATCCCATCTCAACATTCCCTCCTTTTTGCCTCTGTGCACACGTGGAACATGAATTTTTAAAACTAAAATGAAATTTCAATCAAGCTCTAAGGCTATTGTTTTCCAACTGAGGGTCTTGTTCTCTATTATTTCAAAAGTATTTGACCTTAATAATATTTTTTACCACACCTAAAAAAAATTTAAAAAAACCCAAAAACAAATAAGCAAACATGCCAAAAACAAAAACAAGCCCAACCTTCAACATACTCTGTGTACACGTGGAACATGAATTTTCAAAGTTGAACCCAACCTTCCCAGCCTGGCAGTGTCATTGCTCCCACTGCAGTCACCATTCTCAGATCATTCTTATTTAATGCTAGGTACAACATTGATTTTATACCCCACTTTCTCCTCAGGTTCTCCACAAACTGAGCCCTCAGAGCTCTGTCAGCCTCACAGGAGCTGGCAAAATGTGCTGAACTTTCTCTGCAGTCAGACCAACTCCAGCCCACAACATTCCAACATCATTTCTGCTGGGCTAATTTAGATTTTATTTTATACTCGCAGACAGTTCAAGCAGCTCAGCCTAAAGCCTGCTCCATTCAGCTTTCCTCTGCTTGCTGGAAAATTGAATTTGTGTCAGGAGTGTCTGTGCAGTGAGACAACCCCAAAGAAACCAATCAGCCACACCAGGATTCAGCAGCTGGAGGGACAGCTGAGCACTGCCAGGGGTTATCAAAGACCCAACAGCTTGCAAAGTTCCAAAGGAAAAAATACTATAGAAATACTATTAAAAATACTATAAAATAAATAATAATACAGTTAATAATACAAATTATTAAAATACTATACTATATTATATATATACAATACTATATGTATATATTATATATACACATATAGTATTGTATATATATTATACACAATTATATATATATTAATAATACATATATTATAGTACTATATTCCATATAACATATATATATTATATGAACTATAACTATATATTACTCCCCCCTGAATTTTTTTTTCCCCTTTTCTGTTCTGACTTTAAATTTAATGACACATTCATGGAAAGGTGCCCCAGAACCCTCCAAGATTATTTTTCTATTTTTTATATTTCATATAATATAAAGATAGTATTATAATATATATCATACATAATAAATATAATATAGTATTATAGTATATATAGTATGTATATTATATTAATATATGTACTATATATACTACAATACTATATTTGGTATAATATAGAGTAAATATATTAATATATAATATAATATATTAATATATAATATAATATAATATGTATAAAACACATATTGATATGTATTAAATATATTAAATATATTAATATACTATATACTTTAATACTGCATATAATATATATTATATAATATACACAGTATTATAGTGTATATATATTATATATAGTATATATAATGATATTATATATGTTAATATATTACATTATATATAATGTAATATATAAAAATTTATTAATATACATACTATATATACATATATATACACACACTATAATCCTGTATTTAACATCAAATTCTCACCTTCACACACTCACATGTCTCATCTGGTATATATTATAAAGATTATATATAAAGATTAATCTTGGTCTGATCTGCCTGAACTGCAGTAGGAGCTCTGAAGATTGGGATCAATGAAAATACTTTATATCATTAACCATTTAATTAACCCAATTAATGCTTTATTTTGTTACCCATAGCAGTGAACTCTCTAAACTGGTGCTGCTGGGCCAGGAGAACTTCCCAAAGCTGTTCCCTGAATTGGTTTCCAAGGAAAATTGATAATGCACAGCCTGTAACTGATGCCAGCAGCATTTGTCAGCTGTTATTTCATCCCTCAATTTCTGATTTTCTCCCAACATTGCACAGCACAAACTGTTGGCACTGATTTAAATCACAACAGCTCCTTCTCAGAACAGTGAGAAACTCAAACTCAGGCTGAAAAGACAATTCGGGGCTAAAATGTGATTTAGCAGACTTCAAGAAATGCTGGTACAGCTCATAAAAAAACTTCTAAGTTGTCAATTCCTTTCTCCCCAGCCTCCAGCTTAATTCCCTATAGAATTCCCAGTTTCCTTCTCATACATTTACTTCAGAAGCACCTGGATATTAAACCTTACAAAATATCTCTATATCTAAACCCTTATGAATTATGGGCTAAAACAATGATTCAAACCATGGCAAAGAGACTGTGCTGAAATGTTGGAGCACAGGACAGCCTTGTCCTTCCTGCAGCCCCAATCTCCCCATTTCTCACCTCTTTTTTCACTTTTTTGTGGAATTTGTGGAAAAACACAAATTTTCCACCTTTGTGTTTCCACCTTAGCGTTAGGATTTTCCACCTTTGGAAGAGCAACTCTCAAATTGCAGAGGAACATTTCAGTTAAAGCTGACAACACAAATCTCTAACTGAAACAAAAGCACCTTCCAATTTTTTCTAGCTATTTCAACAAAATGCAAAAGCAATTCTCATTAAAAAATAAATTAACTATCACTTAAAAGCTTTAAATACATTAAATGTTTTATTACATTAATAACAATTAATTTCTGTGCAATCAAAATAATCTCTGTTACTTCACAAGTGACATGGTGTGGGTTTCCTTACAGCCATACAAGATCAAGGATGCCATTAATTAATGGAATATTTAATTAAATATCTGGCCCATGGAATTTAATGAATTTAATTCCAGCAATAAGCTGCACACTCATTTGCAGCCTCCAGCCCATTACCCACCCACCAGGGCCTTCATAATGGCAGGTAGAGAGAAAATTAAAAATAAGACCTCAGAAAATGCAGAGAGTAAATTCAAAGAGACCTTTAAAAAAAAAAAAATCCTCATTTACAGCTTCTGTTTCTCAAAGGAAACATCAGTTAATCTACAGAGAAATTATTTATCTTCTCTGTGCTTTAACAATCAAAAGAAGTCACAAAGTAGCATCATTTGCATCAATATTTTCCCTTTAGTTCCATGAACATGCAATTTCAGCCAGTTTAAAAGGAAAATTATGATCCCTTTGCAACTTAATGAAGAACAAGAATCCAAAGAGCAAAGGGAAACAAGGAGTTTGTAAAAATATATTTGGAATCTGTCATGTCAGAAGGAAAAAACTGTTCCGGCCAAATCCAGGGCAGAATCCAGTCTGGGACATAAATAAAAGTTCTTCCACAAAACTCCTCCTTTATTACTTTACACATCTTAATTGGAATTCCCGGAGTGCCGGCAGAACCTGCTGTAACCAATAACTGAAATTGTGAGGGGGACACAAGGGCAGGAGTTGGAACAGAGCAGGGCAGGAGGAAAAGCCACAAGAAGTGATAAAAATCCCCATTTTTCTGTTGTCAGCCTTCCTCCCGTTCCTAATTAATATTTGAGCATGAGAGAGCAGAAAGTGGCATTAATGGGATTGCACTGGGGTCAGTGGGACGGCTCAGTGCCACTGGGCCCTGTTTCTGAGGGGGAAAAAGAAAAATAAATTCAGGGTAGAGCTGCCAGATGATCAGACAGACACAGGCATGCAAACCTGAACAAGTGGGAACACATCAGAGTGCAGGTAGATAACTATATTCAAGTTTCTATGACAATTTTTATTTCGTTTTATTCGAGATTTTATTAAAATATCATACTGCAGTTGTCACATGGGTTTGCCAGGTTGCCTCTGCTCTGCCTAAATATCTACTTATAGATGGATAAATTTAATCTTGGGTCAATCTAATGGGTCAATCAAAGGGATCAATCAAAGGGATCAATCAAAGGGATCAATCTGATGGGTAAACCAAAGATAGGGACCACTCTGATGGGTAAATCAAAGGGATCAATCTGATGGGTAAATCAAAGGGATCAATCAAAAAGGGATCAATCAAAAAGGGATCAATCTGATGGATAAATCAAAGGAATAAATCTGATAGATAAATCAAAGGGATGAATCAAAGTGATCAATCAAAGTGATCAATCTGATGGGTAAATCAAAGGGATCAATCAAAGGGATCAATCAAAGGGATCAATCAAAGAGGGATCAATCAAAAAGGGATCAATCTGATGGGTAAATCAAAGGAATAAATCTGATGGATCAACCAAAGGGATCAATCAAAGGGATCAATCAAAGGGATCAATCTGATGGGTAAATCAAAGGGATCAATCAAAAAGGGATCAATCTGATGGGTAAATCAAAGGGATCAATCTGATGGATCAATCAAAGGGATCAATCAAAGGGACCAATCTGATGGGTAAATCAAAGGGATCGATCAAAAAGGGATCAATCACAAAGGGATCAGTCACAAAGGGCCTCAATCTGATGGGTAAATCAATGGGATCGATCAGATGGGTAAAATCAAAGGTATCAAAATGGGGTCAGTATCAAAGGGATCAATATCTTGCTTTTATTTCCCAAACTCTTCTTGATTTTTTTTTTTTAATTTCCCAATTCTTCTTGCTTTCCACGGAAGAAAATGGTGCAAAGCCCATTATCTTCCTTCATGGTTAAACATAGAAAATTGATTTTTAATGAGCTGTGCACCTATTCTATACAACAATAAAATTCATACTCAACATATTAATAAATTATGAATAATGAAATAAATATGAATAAAATTACTATTCAGCATATGAATAAATTATTGATTGATAATTCAGGACTACTATAAACCTTGATGTATTTAAAGCTAAGTAACTACTCAAATATACTTCTAAAATTGGAGTTCACTTTGGAATAAAGAATTAATGGGGTAGGTATAAATGTAGCATAAGGTTGTGTCATTATGGTAAGTAGCAGCATTCTGCAATAAACATATTGTGAAAAAATATATTCTGAAAAAAGTACTGTGGAAAAAAAATATTCTGAAAAAAAATCCTGAAAAATATGCATATATTGAAAAAATATATATTCTGAAAAAAATATATTCTGAAAAAATATATTCTGAAAAGAATATATATTCTGAAAAAAATATATTTATAATCTGAAAAAATAGACATATTCTGGAAAAGTAGATATATACTCTGAAAAAAGGGTATATGTATTCTGAAAAAAGATATATGTACATTCTGAATAATAGATATATTCTGAAAAATATGCAGATATTCTGGAAAAAAATACATATACTCTGAAAATATATATTCTGAAAATATATATCTATTTATATAGCAGTTCCTGCTCCCAGCATGGCTCCAGAAACACCCCAGTGCTTGGGCTAAAATTGTTCCCTTTGAGACAAAAAAAATCACACAAAGGGCAATTCCTGCCCAACTGGTCAGAATTAAATCTCAGAATTGAGAATATATTCAGAATTAAACCTCAGAATTGAGAATATTAGCAATAAATGTGTATCTAAAGCACATTTATTCCAGTGCTGTGCAATTCTCATCACCCAGTACAACACTGTTATAGGGGATGCACAAAAATACCCTTGGAGGGCTCTGGGGCATCTTTCAATGAATGTGTCAATAAACTTTGATATTAAGTTTATATATATATATATATATATATATATATATATATATATACACACATATATATATATATATATATATATACACATATATATATGTATATTATTCCCCTTTTCTGTTATATATATATATATATATAACAGAAAAGGGGAATAAAAATCAGAGGGGAGTAATAAATCACTCTTCAATTTGTTAAATAAGAGCATTTCTCCCTTTAAGCTCATGGATGGCAGAATTTTCTGCAGTGACATGGTTTATAGCAGATCTGCAGCCACAATTCTGCTTTCACAGGGAATTGATTTTTGAGTCAGCAGCTAAATAGGGGGTGTGAGAAATGATTTGTAGAGAATTTTTGAAGTTTGATAAAAATATTATAATATATAATATATTGTAATTATGAGTATATATTCATTTTATTATTTATTTATAGGTATTTATTGCTATTACAATATACTGTACAATATACAATATACTATACAATATTGTATATTGCTATACAATATACTGTAATATTGCTATTACAATTTACTGCTATTACAATATATGTAATTATAACATATTGTAATTAAGAGATAGTTAACTTCTGATTGTGCTAGCGTGAATTATAATATCTATATTGTCTCACCCTTCACATGACACTAAAAATAGAATAAAAGTTTTTAAATAAATAAACATTAAAGTTTTTATATATTAATTAATTTATTAATTTTATTTATAATTTACTATTTATTTATTAAATAAATAATAAATAAAAAATTTATATTAATTTGATTATTTATTAATAAGTATTTATTACTATTACAATATACTGTAATTATAATATATTGTATTTAAGAAATAGCTAACTTGTGATTGTGATGGCATGAATTATAACATCTGTATTGTCTCACCCTTCACATGAGCCTAAAAATAGAACAAGTTTTTAAATAAATTAATAATAAATAAATATAAAAGGGTTTTATATTAATTTATTAAATATTTTAATAAATAAGAAATAGAAAAGCTTTTATAGATTATTTTTATTACTTATTTATTAATAAGTACTGATTGCTATTACAATATACTGTAAATATAACGTAATTAAGAGATAGTTAACTTCTGATTGTGATGGCATGAATTATAACATCTGTATTGTCTCACCTTTCACATGAGACTAAAAATAAAATAGAAGCTTTTAAATAAATAAATAATAAAATGTTTTAAATATTAATTAATTTTATGTATCATTTACTATCTATTTATTAAATAAATAATACATTTAAAAGTTTTTATATATTAATTGCATTATCTATTTATTAAGAAGTATTTATTGCTATTACAACCTACTGTAATTATAATATATTGTAATTAAGAGATAGTTAACTTCTGACTGTGATGGCATGAATTATAACATCTGTATTGTCTCACCCTTCACATGAGACTAAAAACAGAACAAGTTTTTAAATAAATTAATAATGAATAAATATAAAAGGGTTTTATATTAATTTATTAAATAATTTATTTTATTTATATTTATTTATTAATAAATAAGAAATAGAAAAGCTTTTATAGAGTAATTTTATTACTTATTTATTAATAAGTACTGATTGCTATTACAATATACTGTAAATATAACGTAATTAAGAAATAGCTAACTTCTGATTGTGATGGCATGAATTATAACATCTGTATTGTCTCACCCTTCACATGAGCCTAAAAATAGAACAAGTTTTTAAATAAATTAATAATAAATAAATATAAAAGGGTTTTATATTAATTTATTAAATAATTTATTTTTAATAAATAAGAAATTGAAAAGCTTTTATAGAGTAATTTTATTACTTATTTATTAATAAGTACTGATTGCTGTTACAATATACTGTAAATATAATGCAATTAAGAAATAGCTAACTTCTGATTGTGATGGCATGAATTATAACATCTGTATTGTCTCACCCTTCACATGAGACTAAAAACAGAATCAGTTTTTAAAACACCTCTCAGTTACCCCATCTCTAAGTCAAAAAACCACCCTATCATCCATCAAGGGAAAAAATAAAAGCAAGTAATTTTGGTGTTTGCTTCTTGGAGAACAAATAAGTTTCTCTTCAGGCTGAAGCAAAGCATTGTTGGGTTTTTTTTTCCTTGTGGAACAGCAGAACAAAAAGCAGAAATCAGAAAAGCAGAGCGTTCATTGACTGCATCCTCCCTTTGTTTCTCAAGGACTCACCTTGGCTGCACAATCCGTGTGCAGCTCCCTCCTGTTCCAGCCGGGGTTTGAATAAATTAAATAAATTAAATAAATTAAATAAATTAAATAAATTAAATAAATTAAATAAATTAAATAAATAAAATAAATAAAATAAATAAAATAAATAAAATAAATCTGCCTTCCCAGCCAGGGAAAAATGGAAATTCCAAACAGATGCTCACCAGCCAAGGGCTTGCATGTTGCCTTTTACAGCAGAACTGTAAAATTTCCATCGTCATTTCACTGAAGGCTGTGTGACTGAGCAAGGACTGAAGGTTGTAGGACCACCTCAATTTTAACTTTTAATTTACGGGCAATTTTAACTGCTGCTGAAAGAACTGAGTTTATAACGTTGAGCCTGGTTTAAGACTTGCTGTTAGAGGCAGCAAGGAAGTTGCAAAGTGTTCTATTCCAACCCTTCAGACACCTGATCAAGTGCTGAAATAAGTACTTACACATAAAAAAAGAGTAGAGAAAGTGGTAAATGTGCCAAATGCAAATCCTGCTGCAATATTTCAACTCCTTTCCTCTCCCCAGCTGAGCCTTGCTGCATTTCCAGGAATGTCCTGTGTGCTCTCTGTGCTCCTGGAAAGCACCCTGTGGTACTTCTAATCAACAAAGAACTTTTTATTTCCTTTCTAAAAGCAAATTAAACACGCCAAATAACGTGTGCCATGGGGAGAATGGCCACATTTCCACTCTCCCAGTTTCCATCTCCAGCAGAAAGCTCCACAAACCCTAATCAGGGAATAATTTCCCTGCATTGTTGGGCAGTTCAGGCTGTAACAAACAGGAATTCTGGCTGTGGAATCCCAGGGCACCAGGAATATTTCTCTGTCTGCTCTGGGGTGCCCTGACCCCCACGGAAGCTCTGACTTTGACCCTCATTCATGGAGAAAGTTTCCTGGACTTCAAGATAAACCAGAATCCACAAAAGTGTGAAATAGATTATAGAGAGTAGTGTAGTTATATCACTTGGTGAGAAATTTAGTTTTGGGATTTTTAGTATTTTGTGGATGAAAGCAAGATGGAGGGCACAGGGTGTCATCCTGGGTTTCTTCTTTCTTCTCCATGCTTCTTCTTCCTCCTTCTTCATGGGTTTGGGTGGCATTTTGTAATTGGGCAGGAAAGTCCACATTGCAGCTCTGTGGGATCAGTTATTGGGTTAAAAGAGAAAATAATCCAGGTGTCAGTTCTTAATTGGATAGTTTACTCTTAAAAGACCTTGTAACAAGAGCTTGTTGGCCATTTTGCGCCTTCTAATGAAAACCTGCCGAACTCACCGTAATGAGACTGTTTTACTGATAAGAAATAATAAACACTTGAGTCTGAACACAAATTACTGTCTCAAGTGCCTTCAATCCAGACCCAGAAAAACCAAAAACTGGTAAAACAGGCAAAGCCCAAGGGCAGCATGTGAGAAATGCCAACCAGGGAGCAGCAGAAATGGCACCATTTGTGCACTGACAGTGCCCGTGTGCCATCCCCTCAGCAGCCAGACGGGATTCCCAGAGCCCTGCTTGGCATCTGACGGCAAATTCCAACATCCAGAGAGAGAAAATTGCAGCAAACACCATTTATTGGTGGGGAATGGCAGCAGCCCCCCCATATTTTATGCCAAATGAACTGCGAGGGGCTGAGGAAGAAGAGGCACAATTGTGTGGCTGCTGCTGCTCAGGAACATCTGGGCGGCCTGAAGGATGCTGTGACTGTTTACAAACTGCAGGCAGCTGAACTTTTGGAAAAAAATAAAAAATAATTCCAAAGGAACACGCAGGCCCTTTGTTCCTGCAGGAATTTCCACCCCTCCAGCGGCTCTGCTAATGGGGTTCCCCTCCTCTAAAACACACCGAGGCGCCAGGCACACAATTGCCCCATTTTCCAGCCTATTTAACGCGTTGAAAACATCCTTTTATTTTCTTGCTACAATAAACTCGGAGAGAGGAAAAAAAAAATAAAAAAAAAATAAAAAAAGGGGGTGAAACTTCCCGGGGATAAGAATAATTCATTGTTTTTTTTTTAAAACAAAACAAGCCAAGCAAGCAGTTGTCCTATGTAACACTGGTGCTTCCAAGAAAATCCTAAAATTAATGGGATGGCCCTGACAGCGCTCACAGGAAGCTGCTCTGTGAGACCCGGGGTGATACAAACAGCTAAAGGGTTTGGGAAAGACAAAAAGCAGAGGGTCAGAAGTTCAGCCATTCAGATATTTTACTGAAAAACAGCTTTACTGATATTTAAAACAGCAAAGATATTGGTATTTTCTGTGGGGCTCATCAATTTAACAGCAGAACACTCTGCATGTCCTTGCTCAGAGTTTTATTATTTCAAGCTTTTGGTATTCATACATCATCAGAGGATTCAGGCTGCATCCCCAGGATTGAAGCACTTCTGGTTTTTCATCACATTATCACTGTGCTCAAACATCACATTTCCATACTTTCCCCCTTCCATTAAAAATAAAAGGATGATTTATGTCACAAACTCCACTCCAGTCCAATGGTGGACTCCCTCCACCATTGACCAAGCATTACTCACATGACAAACTGATAAATGTACTTTATAAATGTACTTTTAACACCTCTCACGGCTGTTAAGGGATTACAAATGTAGATTTTTGCGGACACTGCTCCTCAGAAATGAGAACTTTCCACCAGAAAACTTCAGTTTCTCTTTTGCTGGACAGCACAGATCAGCTCTGACCACAAACACAGTTGCTAAATCATAAAAGCTGTGCCATTACTAAACATTAATTTCCACAATTAAAGGATCCAGGGTATTAAAGTGAGCAGCAGAGCACCACCAGTCTGATCACACCTCTAATTTTTAAGGGCAGCTTTTTGTGTATATCAAATATCTGCCTCTTCTCTGAACCAACCTGGCCAAAAGATGACCAAATCAATTCTGAAAAAAATATATAGATTCTAAAATATATATATTCTGGAAAAATATATATATTCTGAAAAATATCTGCATATATGTATTCTGCAAAAATATAGATATACATTCTGCAAAAAACTATATATATTCTGCAAAAAACTATATACATTCTGCAAAAAACTATATATAACCTGCAATTCTCCCAAAGACAGATCCTTGCACAGAAGGATCACAAATTTCAACGCTGCTCAATCTGAGCATATTGGAATTCCAGAGCACTGCTGGAAAACCATTCCATTGTCTGCTGATGAGGCAAATCTGAGGATAAAAGTGACTGAAATAAGTCCTTAATAGGGCTTATTAAAATCAATATTAAATAATATTAATAGGAATTATTAAAATCAATATTTTAATTAGCCATAAAAGAAGAAACCAACATCCATGTGGTCAATCCATTTATATTCATATTAGATATTGTCCTGGAGAGTTTCTCACCCTCCCCTCAAAGTCCTGAAGAAGTCCTGAAGCTCTAAATGAAAATTTGTGCTGGATTGTTGATTTGTGCTGTTGATAGGAGACACCCAAGAGCTGACAGACCCTAAATAAAAACCCCTAAACTCTGAAAGCACTCAGAAAAACCACACATACAAAACACTGTGAAATTTATCTACAAAATGCAAAATGAAGATCTGAATCCAAGCGGTTGCGTTGCCCTCAACCAGGCTGGATTGCAGCAAGCGCTGTCCAACAAAACAAAAATTTCATTACTGGAGGAGTCCTGGAAGTCACAGGAAAGGAGGTTTTTAGTGGAAGCATCACATACAACATTTCCATGGGAAGGTAAATTCTTACTTAGGCTCACTGGGAAAAGCCAAACCAGGGATTTTGTCAGTTCTTGACTGCCAGGTAAAGGAACAGAGCCCAGCACTCTCCAAAGTGAGGAATTTTGAATGCCACAAACTTATTTTGAATGTCAGAAGATCCCCAAACCTGCTCCAGGATGCCCTCATTAAACCAGTTTGATTCCACCCCAAAGCAAAAATTCCATGGATGAGCAACAATACTGAAATTCTTAATTCAGGATCCAAAACCTTTTCCATTTATTTCTTTGCCTCAAGATTTGCTGGTTTTCACCCACAGGTGCAAATAAAACACAGAGGGCACATCACATGATAAGATTGGGTTCTGTTGGAAATCTTTCTGTGTTTTGAGTGATATTTTGCTGTGGAATATTTCCTGTCCTTACACTACAATTCCTGCTCAGAATGGTGAAGCTGTGAACAGAAAACGCACAAGGATTGTGCCACAAAACTGCTATTTTACATCTGTGCAAAAATGCTGTCCTTTTGCCCATTTTTCTGATGAATCTCCAGGAAAAAAAAAGGAAAACAAACAAATAAAAAAACCCCAAAACACAGAACCAAACTAATGCTGGCCAAACCTCACAATCCTCTAAAACCAAGCTGCAAATGATCTTTGAGATTTCCTCTGTACCAACTGCATTCACAGATCAAAATCCATTGAAATCCATCGAATTTACCCCAATCCAAACTTCACACCAATTGCCATACTCCCAATTCTCAAGTCACAATTATCCCAATCCCCCCAAAAATTCCAATCCAATTTCCCAAATCCAGATTTTCCATGCAATCAATCCAATCCTCAATTCCCATCCAACACATCCATCATTTCTTTTAGTCACTCAGAACCCCTTCACACCTGGGGTATTTGCAGTGCTGATGGAACTGCTCCCACAGAAGGATGGAGCTCTTTAAAGTCCTGAAAACATTGATTTTAGATCCTGCCTCAGAGGAAAACAATCAAATAAAAAACCCCAAAACACACAACCAAACTAATGCTGGCCAAACCTCACAATCCTCTAAAACCAAGCTGCAAATGATCTTTGAGATTTTCCCTTGTACCAACTGCATTAACAGATCAAAATCCATCGAATTTCATCCAATTCCATCCAATTCCTCATTTTTAGTCACTCAGAACTCCTTCACACCTGAGGTATTTGCAGTGCTGATGGAACTGCTCCCACAGAGGGAAGGAGGCTCTTTAAAGTCCTGCAAACATTGATTTTAGATCCTGCCTCAGAGGAAAACAAACAAATAAAAAACCCCAAAACACAGAACCAAACTAATGCTGGCCAATCCTCTAAAACCAAGCTGCAAATGATCTTTGAGATTTCCTCTCTACCAGCTGCATTAACAGATCAAAATCCATCGAATTTCATCCAATATCATCCAATTCCATCCAACTCCTCATTTTTAGTCACTCAGAACCCCTTCACACCTGAGGTATTTGCAGTGCTGATGGAACTGCTCCCACAGAGGGATGGAGGCTCTTTAAAGTCCTGCAAACATTGATTTTAAATCCTTTCTCAGGCTCTTTAAAGTCCTGCAAACATTGATTTTAAATCCTGCCCATCATTTGCCATAAATTTACACAACAAACAGCAGCAGCAGCAGCGTGGGTGGAAAGTCCTGGCGATGCTGGAAATATTTCATCATTAATATCTTCAACACAAATAACAGCACTCAAATCTAATCCTGCTCTAACTCCTGCTTGGGTTTTATTTAAATGAGCCACCATCTTCCTCAAGAGTGCTAAAAAATAATAAATTCTCCTCAACCCAGCCTTGAAATTTTTGGGATCAGCTATCCAAAACAAATAATCATTGGATATTTATTCATCGGGGGGTGAATAACACAAAATCTGTGCTCCTAATGAACTCCTGATCCCAGAGAGGAGCAGTAAAAGCTGCCTGGTGGCTCTTGTCTACACCAGGATTTTATTACAGAGCAGATTAGGGCAGGGATTTTAAAGCACAATAATTCTTCTGTACTAGAAATATCAACTGCACGGCCTGGCTTAATTATTTGAAGTGGATTGAACTAAACCACACAAAAGCAAATGTTGCCAAACAATCCCAGCGTTCACAGGCAGGGAGGGTGGAAATGCAGCTCCAGGCTGCCCTGCACGCACGGGACTGATGGCACATGTGCAAAAAGCATGGATTCATCACAGAAAATTCTATTTTTTTTTATTTAATGTAGTTCTCTATCAGTTTTGCAAAACGTAAATCAAGGCTCAGCAGGTGTGGATTTGGTCCAAAGCATTAAAATGCAAAGTTTTACCCAGGAATTGGTGGTGCCATTTGTGAGCTCTTCCCAAACCTTTCATTTCCAGAATAAGTTCAAGGATAACATCTAAATTCAAAATTTAAAACTAACTTCCAACAAACTTCTTTTTACCCAGAATGAGCTCAAAGATAACAGGTAAATTCAAGATCAAAACTAACTTCTTTTTACCCAGAACAAATATATTTTTGTTCTGGGTAGATATTAGAAGTTTTATCTAAATTACTGTCTCAAGTGCCTTCAATCCAGACCCAGAAAAACCAAAAACTGGTAAAACAGGCAAAGCCCAAGGGCAGCATGTGAGAAATGACAACCAGGGAGAGAAAAATGGGAAATGGAATGAAAGAATGGGAAATGGAATGAAAGAATGGGAATAACAGCTAGATTAAAGATTAAAACTAACTTGGTTTTTTTACCCAGAACAAGTTTAAGGATAACAGCTAAATTCAAGATTTAAAATTAACTTCTTTTTACCCAGAACGAGCTCAAAGATAACTGCTAAATTCAGAATTTAAACCTAACTTGTTTTCCTTGAGCTCGTTCTGGGTAAAAACACCTAAATTCAAAATTCAAAACTAACTTCCAACAAACTTCTTTTTACCCAGAATGAGCTCAAAGATAACAGGTAAATTCAAGATTAAAATTAACTTCCAAACTAACTTCTTTTTACCCAGAACAAATATAGGAATAACAGCTAGATTAAAGATAAAAACTAACTTGGTTTTTTACCCAGAACAAGTTTAAGGATAACAGCTAAATTCAAGATTTAAAATTAACTTCTTTTTACCCAGAACGAGCTCAAAGATAACTGCTAAATTCAGAATTTAAACCTAACTTCATTTTACCCAGAACAAGTTTAGGGATAACAGCTAAATCCAGAAATGTGGATTTTCTCCTGCTTGCCCACAGCAGCCTTTTCACTACATTACCCTGAGAGAATGAGAGAAGTCATGGTTTTTCTCATTCTTTAGCACATTTTTAAACTGGGCTTACATTCTGCAGGGAAGTGTAAATAAAGTGTTCCTGCAAATCCACACACACAAAGTGCTTCCAGCAAAATCTGCAAGCACAAGCCCTGGTCACTGCTTTCCTTCATTGGTCTCCTAAAGTGAAGATTTTGCTTTTAAAATTCTGTTTGTGACTGAAAGACCAGATCCCAAACCCCTTATACCAGATAAATGAGAATGGGAAATGAAATGACAATGGGAAATGAGAATGGGAAATGAGAATGGGAAATGACAATGGGAAATGACAATGGGAAATGACAATGGGAAATGACAATGGGAAATGACAATGGGAAATGACAATGGGAAATGACAATGGGAAATACCAATGGGAAATGACAATGGGAAATACCAATGGGAAATAAACAATGGGAAATAAACAATGGGAAATAAACAATGGGAAATAAACAATGGGAAATAAACAATGGGAAATAAACAATGGGAAATAAACAATGGGAAATAAACAATGGGAAATGAGAATGGGAAATGAGAATGGGAAATAACAATGGGAAATAACAATGGGAAATAACAATGGGAAATAACAATGGGAAATAACAATGGGAAATAACAATGGGAAATAACAATGGGAAATAACAATGGGAAATAACAATGGGAAATAAACAATGGGAAATAAACAATGGGAAATAAACAATGGGAAATAAACAATGGGAAATAAACAATGGGAAATGAGAATGGGAAATGAGAATGGGAAATGAGAATGGGAAATAAACAATGGGAAATAAACAATGGGAAATAAACAATGGGAAATAAACAATGGGAAATAAACAATGGGAAATAAACAATGGGAAATAAACAATGGGAAATAAACAATGGGAAATAAACAATGGGAAATAACAATGGGAAATAACAATGGGAAATATAACAATGGGAAATAACAATGGGAAATAAACAATGGGAAATAACCAATGGGAAATAACCAATGGGAAATAACCAATGGGAAATAACCAATGGGAAATAACAATGGGAAAATAACAATGGGAAATAACAATGGGAAATAACCAATGGGAAATAACAATGGGAAATAACCAATGGGAAATAACAATGGGAAATGGAAAGAAAGAACGGGAAATGGAAAGAAGCTGCAAAAACCAAGTTTACAATCACCCACCTTCCGTGAGGTTTAGGGCTGTGGTAACAATAAAACCCAGCATGGGTGCACATCACAGAAATGGTTATTTCTTCTAAACCCCATCCCTGAAAAGAGCCAGCAAAACCTTCCAGGCGCCATTTAGAGGTGAAATAAATAAAGTTGCACATCACCTATAGCCCCTCATCAGCCAAACAGATTTTTATGGCCTTTCCTCCACTATTAAGTCAGAAATCAGTGACCATGTCTGGCTAATAATGACACCATTGCCTGTCTTTTGTTCAGCCTTCTTTTGCTTTTTAAAGTACAATAAACCTAAATAAGTGCTCCCACCCCCATGGCAGGAGTTAAAATCCCCAAGAGCAGCAGCCATTCCTGCTCCACAATTAATCCTTGCCCTGACACAGCAGTTAAACAGAGAATTCAGAAATCCTCATTGCCAGCAAGCGCAGGATGCTTTCAGCTGCTGAAATTCAGTTTGGAGCTGCTGAGCTAAAGCAGAGCTGAGGCTGAAAGCAGCACCCAGGGTTCATTTGGCACTGCAGGGTGGAAACTGGGCATCAGCTGGGCATCACCCTCCAAACCAATTATTTTAGCCAATATTCAAGGCAAATAATTTTCAAAAATGTATACAGAACAAAGGGACAAAGGAAGGAAAGCTGCATTCATCTTTAAAGGTGTTTTTAGGCACAGAAGCGACTTGTAAAAGCAGCTTGGAATTCAAAATGTCATTTTTCTCCTCAGAAACCCAAAATGCCATATCAGTGCTGGCCACCACTCAGCGGCTCTGCCCTGGGGTTTATTCCTCCCTCTTTCCCTTTTCTCTTTGCACTATCATAAATATAACATTTTATTTCAATAATTAAATTGTTCTCGCCTCAACCCACAGGTTTTTCACCCTTTTTTTCTGATTCCAGTCCTTGCAAGGCTGGCAAGTGAGGAGCTGTTGGTTGCTGGCTGAGGTTAAATTCATTTTTTTAAGTGCTGCTAAATTGAAAAGTATTTGTTTGAAACAGCTCATGATTTGTATACACACAGACACTCCAGTGTTCCTGGGCCCTGCAGTGAGTGCCCACAGAGATGAGAGGATCCTTCACAATTCAAAACATTCAATTCATAAATATTGGAGAAATTGCTGCGTTCCTGGGCATTACTGGAATATCGGAAACACTGCTGAATTCTGGTTTAGACAAAGTGAGTGGGGATGGAGAAATACAGACAGCACCACTGCTGGAACCTCATTGAGGGATCAAGGATAACAGCGAAATTCAAGATTAAAACCAACTTCTTTCTATGCAAACAAGCTCAAGGAAAACCGCTAAATTCAGAATTTAAAATGAACTTCATTTTACCCAGAACAAGCTCAAGGAAAACCGCTAAATTCAGAATTTAAAATGAACTTCATTTTACCCAGAACAAGCTCAAGGAAAACCGCTAAATTCAGAATTTAAAATGAACTTCATTTTACCCAGAACAAGCTCAAGGAAAACCGCTAAATTCAGAATTTCAACCTAACTTCCAACTAACTTTTTACCCAGAACAACTTTAAGGATAACAGCTAAATTCAAGATAAAAACTAACTTCCAACTAACTTCTTTTTACTCAGAATAAGTTCAAGGATAACAGCTAAATTCAAGATTTAGATGTAACTTTTTCTTACCCAAAACAAGCTCAAGGAAAACCGCTAAATTTGGAATTTCCAACTTCTTTTTACCCAGAACAAGCTCAAGGATAACAGCTAAAGTCAAAATTTAAAACTAACTTCCAACCAACTTCTTTTTACCCAGAACAAATTTAAGGCTAAGAGCTAAATTGAAAATTTAAAACTAACTTTTTCTTACCCAGAACAAGTTCAAGGAAAACTGCTAAATTGAAGATTTAAATCTAACTTCTTTTTACCCAGAACAAGCTCAAGGATAACAGCTAAACTCAAGATTAAAACCAACTTCTTTTTACTCAGAAAAAGTTTAAGGACAACAGCTAAATTCAAGATTAAAACTAGCTTCCCATCTACTTCATTTTACCCAGAACAAGTTTAGGGATGACAGCTAAATTCAAAATTTCAAAACTAATTTTTTTCTTACCCAGAACAAGCTCAAGAAAAACTGCTACATTTGGAATTTCAAACTCATTTTTTCTTACCCAGAACAAGCTCAAGAAAATGCTAAATTTGGAATTTCAAACTCATTTTTTTCTTACCCAGAACAAGCTCAAGAAAAACTGCTACATTTGGAATTTCAAACTCATTTTTCTTACCCAGAACAAGCTCAAGAAAAACTGCTAAATTTGGAATTTCAAACTCATTTTTTTCTTACCCAGAACAAGCTCAAGAAAAACTGCTACATTTGGAATTTCAAACTCATTTTTTCTTACCCAGAACAAGGTCAAGGAAAACAGCTAAACTCAAGATTAAAACTAAATTTTTTCACCCAGAAGGAGTTTCCAGAGCTGCCAGAGGAAGGCACAGGCTCAGGACATCCCTCCCATTTCCTTTTTCCCAGCAGCTGCTGCCACACAGCACAAGTCAGGAGCTGCAGAGTGGCATAAATCGAATTAATCGAAGTGGAAAGACCAAAGGAATGTAAATTAGAAGCAGATCCACATCAGCTCCCTGACAGACTCCCTCTGGATTCCCTGAATCCAGCATTCCTACCCTGTGGAGCTCAACACCAAGCTGCAGTCTTAGGCAAAAAGAATGCATTGAAGCTCAAGAAAATTGAGAGAATAAATTCGAAATATACTTTTTTAAATGCACCAAGCTGCAGTCTTAGGCAAAAAGAATGCATTGAAGCTCAAGAAAATTGAGAGAATAAATTCGAAATATACTTTTTTAAATGCAGCCCTCCCCCAGGTCAAAATCATTGAAATTATTTCCTCAAGGAAATACTGCTGTTCATTTTAGCAGAAATGGTCAAGAATTGAGGCAAATCAACCAAACCACCCCTCCACAGTGGCACCACTGGAACCTGGAGCTCATCCAGAGAGAACATGCAAGAACAGCAAAACCAAGGTTCCTGACAAAGCAGATCTGCAGCAGCAAATCAATTATTTTATCCAATATTCAAGGCAAATAATTTTTAAAACTGTATACAGAATAAAGGGACAAAGGAAGGAAAGCTGCGTTCATCTTTAAAGGTGATTTTAGGCAGAGAAGTGACTTGTAAAAGCAGCTTGAAATTCAAAATGTCATTTTCTAGTCAGAAACCCAAAATGTCATTTTCTAGTCAGAAACCCAAAATGCCGTTTTTCCCCTCAGAACCCCAAAATGCCATTTTTCCCCTCAGACACCCAAAATGCCGTTTTTCCCCTCAGACACCCAAAATGCCATTTTTCCCCTCAGACGCCCAAAATGCCATTTTTCCCCTCAGACGCCCAAAATGCCATTTTTCCCCTCAGAAGCCCAAAATGCCATTTTTCCCCTCAGACACCCAAAATGCCGTTTTTCCCCTCAGACACCCAAAATGCCGTTTTTCCCCTCAGACACCCAAAATGCCATTTTTCCCCTCAGAAACCCAAAATGCCGTTTTTCCCCTCAGAACCCCAAAATGCCGTTTTTCCCCTCAGAACCCCAAAATGCCGTTTTTCCCCTCAGAAACCCAAAATGCCGTTTTTCTCCTCAGACACCCAAAATGCCATTTTTCCCCTCAGAAACCCAAAATGCCCTTTTTCCCCTCAGAAACCCAAAATGGCGTTTTCCCCTCAGAAACCCAAAATGCCGTTTTTCTCCTCAGAAGCCCAAAATGCCATTTTTCCCTTCAGACACCCAAAATGCCGTTTTTCTCCTCAGAAACCCAAAATGCCCTTTTTCTAGTCAGAAGCCCAAAATGCCGTTTTTCCCCTCAGACACCCAAAATGCCATTTTTCCAGTCAGACACCCAAAATGCCGTTTTTCCCCTCAGAAACCCAAAATGCCGTTTTTCCAGTCAGACACCCAAAATGGCATTTTTCCAGTCAGACACCCAAAATGCCATTTTTCCCCTCAGAAACCCAAAATGCCCTTTTTCCCCTCAGAAACCCAAAATGCCATTTTCCCCTCAGAAACCCAAAATGCCGTTTTTCCCCTCAGAAGCCCAAAATGCCGTTTTTCCCCTCAGAACCCCAAAATGCCGTTTTTCCCCTCAGAAACCCAAAATGCCATTTTCCCCTCAGACACCCAAAATGCCATTTTTCCCCTCAGAAACCCAAAATGCCATTTTTCTCCTCAGAAACCCAAAATGCCATTTTTCTCCTCAGAAACCCAAAATGCCGTTTTTCCCCTCAGAAACCCAAAATGCCATTTTTCCCCTCAGAAACCCAAAATGCCATTTTTTCCCTCAGACACCCACAGTGCACACACCACTCAGAAAGCACCAAGGACATTTCTTACTGAGCATACAAGGAACAATCTCATCTGTGAACTGCAGCTTGGCAGAATTGAAATTATTACTCTAACATGAGTTAACCCATCTGGAACTCTTACCATGAATGGCAACAGCGAAAATATTACCCAAATAATACCAAAATATTACCAAATAATACCAAAGCTATTTCCAAAATATTACCCAAATAATTCCCAAATAATACCAAATAATTTACAGAAATAATACCAAAAAAATTTCCAAAGTATTACCCACATAATACCAAAACTATAACCAAAATATTACCCAAATAATACCAAAAATATTACCAAATAATAGCAAAACTATTACCAAAATATTACCCAAATAATACCAAATAATTTACGCAAATAATACCAAAAAAATTTCCAAAGTATTACCCAAATAATACCAAAACTATTTCCAAAATATTACCCAAACTACGACCCAAATAATACCAAAACTATAACCCAAACAATACCCAAATAATACAAAAAATATTTCCAAATTATTACCCACATATTACCAAAATGACTACCAAAATATGACCCAAATGATACCAAAGCTATTTCCAAAAAATACCAAAAATATTTCCAAAATATTACCCAAACTATTACCAAAACATGACCAAAATAATACCAAAACTATTACCCAAATAATACCAAAACTATTACCAAAACATGACCCAAATAATACCAAAACTATTACCAAAATGTTACTCAAATAATACCAAAATTATTACCCAAATAATACCAAAAATATTTCCACAATATTGACCAAATAATACCAAAACTATTACCAAAACATGACCAAAATAATACCAAAACTATTAGCCAAATAATACCAAAAATATTTCCAAAATATTACCCAAACTATTACCAAATTATTACCCACATAATACCAAAACTATCACCAAAATATTTCCAAAATAATGCCAAAAATATTACCAAAATATTACCCAAATAATACCAAAACTATTACCAAAACATTACCCAAATAATACTCAAACTATTTCCAAAATATTACCCAAATTATACCAAAACAATGACCAAAATATGACCCAAATAACACCAATAATATTTCCAAAATATGACCCAAATAACACCAATAATATTTCCAAAATATGACCCAAATAATACCAGAAATATTACCAAAATATTACCCAATTAATACCAAAACTATTACCAAAAGATTACTCAGATAATACCAAAAATATTTCCAAAATATGATCCAAATAATACCAAAACTATTACCCAAATAATACCAAAAATATTTGCAAATTATTACCCACATAATACCAAAACTATCACCAAAATATTTCCAAAATAATGCCAAAGATATTACCAAAATATTACCCAAATAATATCAAAACTAATACCAAAACATTACCCAAATAATATCAAAACTAATACCAAAACATTACCCAAATAATACCAAAACTATTACCAAAATATTACCCAAATTATACCAAAACTATGACCAAAATATGACCCAAATAACACCAATAATATTTCCAAAATATGACCCAAATAATACCAGAAATATTACCAAAATATTACCCAAATAATACCAGAAATATTACCAAAATATTACCCAATTAATACCAAAACTATTACCAAAAGATTACTCAGAGAATACCAAAAATATTTCCAAAATATTACCCAAATAATACAAAAAATATTGCCAAAATATTACCCAAATAATACAAAATATTACCAAAATATTACCCAAATAATACCAAAAATATTTCCAAAATATTACCCAAATAATACAAAAAATATTGCCAAAATATTACCCAAATAATACAAAATATTACCAAAATATTACTCAAATAATGGGTAACGTGAGCCTCTGACTATTCAAATCCTCCAATTCCCTTTTGCCGGCAGAGAAAGGCAAATGAAGAGCTCATTAACAATGATAAATTAAACCTGAGAGTTTTTATCAACTGAAATCTTCCCAGCCCCCGGTGCCCACCCAGTTTTGAGTTTTTAATTTAAATCCAACCCAAATTATCTGAGCTCTCAACCTGGCCTGAGTTTGACACCACAATTTCTTGTCTGCCAACAATGCAAATGCAACTGGGAAAAGAGAGGCACCTCGACATAAATTGAACACGAATTTTAAATATTTTTAAAATTATTTTAATAATATAAATATTTTAAATAAATTAATATTTATGTTATTCGTATTTTTCTATCTGTACGCATAAATTAATTTTTAAAATCCAGCCATTCTCTCCTTCCCAGCGGCCAATTGAAATGCAAGCTGTTGGGTTTGCACGTGAGGGAAGCAAGCTCTGAAGGGATTCCTGCACAAATAATCTGAAAAAAGAGAATTCCTGCGCATTTTGGGCTCGGGGAAATTGCAGCTGGGAACTCACGTTTCTCATCATCAGCGTGGACCAGGGATGCTGCTCTGGACAGCACATCCAAGGGAGTCTCCATCCCTCTCTGGATCCTGCAAAATTCACAGCCAAGGTTCAGCGAGCACCCAGAGCACACACACACAGATTACAGCAATGCACAACAGCAAAAAAAAAAATCCAAAAATCCAAATTTGTGCTGCTCTTTTCTCCTTACAGGACTCACAGTGTCACTGCTGAAAATCAGCAAAATCAATGTTGGCATTGCCTTTCCCACCCAACGCAGCAGAACAGCAAATTCCCATCATTTTATTATCCTATTTATTAAAATTAATTCATCACTTATTATTTCTCGTCTTATTTATATAAACATTATCTAAATACTACATAATATTTATATATATAAATAGATAACCCTGGGTATGTGAGAAACCACAGAACTGGATTTTTTTTTTGGTCATAATAACACCTCAGTAGCTGCTTTTCCCTGGATTTTGCCCCTTAGAAATTCTAATTAAAAAAATGAATTCCCACCACGTTAAAAGCATTTATTCCAGCACTACACCAATAAAACTCCCATAAATCCAAGGATTGCATTGCAGCTCCTCAAAGTTTCACATGAAAGGCTTCAAAACTAAAAGAAAAGATGTTTCTGTATGAAATTCCCAAAATATGGATGAGAATAACGTTGTCAAGATGGTTTTTACTACAAGGCCAACAACTCCTATGTGTTTCAAATAAAAAGGCAACAGCACAGGCAGAACTGTTAAAAAAATGGAGAAAGAGGAAAAAACCCAGAACAACCAAATTTTGCTGAGGTTTTTCCACAAAAACTTCTCTCATAAGAGCTGTTTACTGGAACTCACTTTATGGTATGATCTTAAAAAAATTAAAAAAATAAGGTGGTGGCAACTGCAGAAATGTCAAACACATGTCCAGCATGTACACGGCCTTAACAGCAAGCACATGTTTGGGAAGCAATTTCCTTGGCTTTGCACTAAAACAATAAACCCCACCATCCTCTCTCCCTCCTCCTAAACACTCAGACTTTAATCAAAGATTTTCAAGCACAAGAGAAAGGATTTTGAAGCATTTATAAGTTGAAAAAAAAATGTATTTTTAAGGTTAAAGTTTGTATTTTTAAGTTTAAATAATGAAATCCAGCAGGATTTCCATCGGGCAAAGTAAGAAGAAGAGATAAATTTGAAATAACCAAGTGTATTGAGCATTAAAAAAATGTTTCTCCTTCCCTGCCAGAATCAGCTTTTGCTCAAGAATATAAGTTCAGTTAAAATAAAGTCAATTAACTCTTTAATTTAAAGACAATACCTGCAGGGAAGAAGCTTTAGAACACAAGATCTTAGATTATTTTACTGTTTTGTCTTCATCAACCATTTCTTCTTTTCCCACCTGGCCTCATCCTCCTCCAAAGCAAAGCAGGGATTTGGGAGAGGGAATTCCCTGAATCCCCTCAGCACCATCCACTTGCATCCCTCCCATCCGATGCTCCATTTCTTTCAGATTTTCTGTTTTCTTGGGCTTCACTGACCCTCTCACAAAAACTCCTCTAATTCAGTTAAAATCCAGTTGGAAAAATGATTTTGATTTTTTTGATCAGGGGATGCAGCTACACCAGAATCAAATAACTCAGGATTCAGCGCTAAATTCATCCTACACTTCAAAAAGACAATAATATTGATATTTTTGGTCAAGCCTTTAGGGGGGAAAAAATCAACTCTTTATAAACACCAATGTAAAGGATAGTAAGAGGTTGTATTAAAAACAAATTGATTACATTAAGTTCAAAAATTCTTAACTACATGAAGAAAATTGATGTAGTTATGACTACATGAAGAAACTTAACTACATCAATTTTCTTAATGTACTTAATTTTTTTGTACATTTTTTAATATAGTTTCAATTTTTAATTTTTTTTTTCTTTCAGCTTTCCAGTAATTTTTAAATAATGGGAATAGCAGATGCCCAAAGCCTTCCCAGCCTGTGCTCCCAGTAAGAATGAACTGGTGACAGAAACCCACAGTGGGAGAAGGAAACAGGAACCAAGCCTTGGTGCAGTTCAGGAAATTGGACACTTCAAAAACAACTGGAATAAAAGTGGCCTCAATAGAGCTTTGCAGCTTTGTGTATTATTAAATTCTATTATTAAATTCTATTATTAAATTTTATTATTAAATTCTTCACATCACGAGAGAGCTGCTGAGGCATCAGGGCCTTGTGTTCATTCAAAAACTGCAATTCCCAGGCTGGAATCCCAGATATTCTGGCACTTTTGGAACAGGGAACAAAAATCACCTGCAAGGAGCAACACACTGCCAGATTGTTTGTTAAATAGGGTTAAATATCTCTTTATCTCTAAATTAGACTGACAAATCAGTGATTAAATGCAGGTTGCTCAGGAGAGAGGGAGGGAGGGAGGGATCCTCTCTTGAGTCCAAGTTTAAATCCCTGATTTGGGCAGGGCAAGGTCAGGAAATTCTGCCTGGATTGGGAAAAGGAAGGGGAAAGGGAAAAAGGGAAAAGAAGGGGAAAAAAGGAAAGGGAAGGGGGGAAAAAAGGAAAAGGGGGAAAAGGAAAGGGGGAAAAAGGAAAGGGGGAAAAAGGAAAAGGGGGGAAAAAGGAAAAGGGGGGAAAAAAAGGGAAAAGGGGGGAAAAAGGGAAAAAGGAAAGGGGGGAAAAAAGGAAAGGGGGGGGAAAAGAAAAGGGGGGAAAAAAGGAAAAGGGGGAAAAGGAGGAAAAGGGAAAAGGGGGGAAAAGAAAAGGGGGGAAAGGGAAAAGGGAAAAAAGGGAAAGGGGGGAAAAAAGGGAAAAGGGGGGAAAAAAGGGAAAGGGGGGAAAAAGGGAAAGGGGGGAAAAAAGGGAAAGGGGGGAAAGGAAAAGGGGAAAAAAGGGAAGGGGGAAAAAGGAAAAGGGGGGAAAAAGGGAAAAGGGGGGAAAAAAGGGAAAAGGGGGGAAAAAAGGGAAAGGGGGGGAAAAAAGGAAAAGGGGGGAAAAAAGGGAAAAGGGGGGAAAAAAGGGAAAAGGGGGGAAAAAAGGGAAAAGGGGGGGAAAAAGGGAAAAGGGGGGAAAAAAGGAAAAGGGGGGAAAAAAAGGGAAAGGGGGGAAAAAAGGGGAAAGGGGGGAAAAAAGAGAGGAAAAGGGGGGAAAAAAAGAGAGGAAAAGGGGGGAAAAAAGAAAGGGGGGAAAAAAGGAAAAGGGGGGAAAAAAGAAAGGGGGGAAAAAAGAAAGGGGAAAAAGGAAAAGGGGGGAAAAAAGGGAAAAGGGGGGAAAAAAAGGAAAAGGGGGGAAAAAAGGAAAAGGGGGGAAAAAGGGAAAGGGGGGAAAAAGGGAAAGGGGGAAAAGGAAAGGGGAAAAAGGGGGGGGAAAAAGGGAAAGGGGGGAAAAAAGGGAAAGGGGGGAAAAAAGGGAAAGGGGGGGAAAAAGGAAAAGGGGGGAAAAAGGAAAAGGGGGGAAAAAGGGAAATGAAAAACCACAAACACAGAAAACCACACAAACAAAAACAAACAAACAAAAATTTTTTTTAAAAATCCCCAAAAGAACCCGTTAATAAGGAGACTCCTGAGCAAACCCAGCTGACTCTCAGTGTCACACAAACCTGTCTCTGCAGCAGAACCCAACCTGGAATTTCTGTGTGTCCCCAGCAGGGCAGAGCTCTCAGAAAGGGAAAGGCAGGAGCAGTAAAACACAGCACAAATCTGCATTTCCCCCGGCCCCAGCTGAGTTAAACACCCTGGAAACAGTTTCCCAGCAAATCTCACCAATCTCTGTGTAACCAATCTCACTGGTTACAAAGCCTTAACTGCTGCGTTCAGCTGGCAGCAGCCAAAAGCACTTTTACAAGCATTTTTATCGAGTGTTATTGCAAATATTAGTTTAATATCTTCCAAAGTGCTCTTATTTATCAGCCACTGCTCCCACTCAGCACTGCCCTGTTCTGTCCTCTGCCTGCAGCAGCAAAGAAACATCCTGGAAAGAGCAAAGACACAAAATGGGAAATCAGAAACACTGATCTAAACCCTGAGCCACCTGTCATTTTTTAATGTAACACAATATCCATCAGTGTGAAGAAAAAGCAATTCGTTTTTCCTGTTCTCCACTTTATTTCCCCTCTCCTCACTTTATTTTCCCTTCTCCTGACATTTTTGCAACACCCAGAAACACAAAGTGTACTATTAGCTTTACAAATGCTTGAATATTTTGGGATATTTTTTTTGTTTCCAATTTTTTTTGTCATTGTTTTGGGGGTTTTCTTGTTGCTGCTGTTTTTTATTTTTTTGGTGGTTGTTTTGGGGGTTTTTTTTTGTTTGCTTGTTTTTGATTTATTTTTGTGGACTTTTTTTGTGGTTGTTTTGGGGTATTTTTTGTTTAAGGCTCCAGGGAAGTGAAAGCTTTAGAAAATGAACTTTAGAAAGTGTTTTCAGGGATTTCTGCAGCACCTTCCAAGCATCAGGAAGGGACAAACCCTGAGGTTGCTTGTTTGAAATTCAGGTCACAGGAACTCCACTCATTCAGCCCAAACAGACACAATTAATTAATTAATTAATTAAACCTAAGTTCATGTTCACAGTGGGGATGTCAGGGAAGAGCGAGATTACAAATATTAGTTTAACATTACAATATACAAATATAAAGAATATACAGAATATAACAGAATATAACAGAATATAACAGAATATAACAGAATATAACAGAATATAACAGATATAACAGAATATAACAGAATATAACAGATAGTATAACAGAATATAACAGAATATAACAGAATATAACAGAATATAACAGAATATAACAGAATATAACAGAATATAACAGAATATAACAGAATATAACAGAATATAACAGAATATAACAGATATAACAGAATATAACAGAATATAACAGAATATAACAGAATATAACAGAATATAACAGAATATAACAGAATATAACAGAATATAACAGAATATAACAGAATAAACAGAATATAACAGAATATAACAGAATATAACAGAATATAAGAATATAACAGAATATAACAGAATATAACAGAATATAACAGAATATAACAGAATATAACAGAATATAACAGAATATAACAGAATAAAACAGAATATAACAGAATATAACAGAATATAACAGAATATAACAGAATATAACAGAATATAACAGAATAAAACAGAATAAACAGAATATAACAGAAAAATATAACAGAATATAACAGAATATAACAGAATATAACAGAATATAACAGAATATAACAGAATATAACAGAATATAACAGAATATAACAGAATATAACAGAATATAACAGAATATAACAGAATATAACAGAATATAACAGAATATAACAGAATAACAGAATATAACAGAATATAAACAGAATATAACAGAATAATATACAGAATATATCATATAGTAAAAACCATATAGTAAAAACCATATAGTAAAAACCATATAGTAAAAACCATATAGTAAAATCCATATAGTAAAATCCATATAGTAAAATCCATATAGTAAAATCCATATAGTAAAATCCATATAGTAAATAAAAGCCATATAGTAAATAAATGCCATATAGTAAATAAATGCCATATAGTAAATAAATACCATATAGTAAGTAAAATCCATATAGTAAGTAAAATCCATATAGTAAGTAAAATCCATATAGTAAGTAAAATCCATATAGTAAGTAAATGCCATATAGTAAGTAAATGCCATATAGTAAATAAATACCATATAGTAAATATAATAAATATCATATAGTAAATATAATAAATATCATATAATAGTATGCTAAAGAGAAGAACTCCACATTTGATTTTTAAAAAGGGAGTGGCAAATGGAAGGGAAGGAAAGAGAAGCAAAGGTGAAATTTGGGCAGTGGTTTCTTACAGAGTTAGGATGGGTCAGGGACAGACTGGTGCCAAAAGCGGGTGAGGAGAACAGCCAGGAGTGCAGGAACCACAAAAAGAGAAGAATTTGGATAAAATTTGGACATGGAATCCCAAAGAGAAGTCACAATGGCAACAGCAACAATATAACCCAAATAACACCAAAACGATTAAAGGGACAAATGGCACTGCCTGGGTGGCAGCGGGACAGCCAGCACACCTGAGGGACACCAAAAGCAGCCTCAAAGCTGCACCTGCCAGGAGAGAGAAAGGGACAGAAAACCCTGGAAATTGAATTCCCATCTGCAGAAATCACACCGATAACACTGAAGGGAGAAGAGCAGGATTAATAAACAAAGCTCACTAATTACAGCAATTCATGAGTAACCAGGCACTTGAGCAAAGCGCAGATAAACACAAGAGCAGGGAAAAGAAGATTAATTGAAAAGAGTGGTCCAAAGCAGCTCCCACCTGGGGAGAGACAGCCCCAAATCTGCCCAGATTCACACCCAGAAATGCCAAAAAGAAACAGACTCTGCTGATTTCAATGGCAGAGAGTGAAACTGAAGAGGAAATCCAAACACAATTGATCAGCACAGTCAGTAAACCCACACAGGGATGGAGGATAAAGCAGAAGTTTGATGCAAAATAGGTAAATATTGTTTATTTTTTATGACAAGAGAGAGTAAAGCATATTTGCCCCATGAATGAGATCAATGACAGGCACATTGTAATCAATAATTTTCTCAAATGAGCACAATAGATGTAAATTTCTTCAGCTAAAATGTGTAATTGATTGATCATTCCCTATTTACAACTCAACTTCTTGAGGGTAACTTCAGCCTATTTGGCTAAATACCAATTTTATTTTATTTTTTAAAATGTATTTATCCCCTGTTATGGGGTTTCTTTAAACCATGCTTGTTATGCATGTGGAAAATGTGTTTGAACAGGCAAATCCTCAATCAGAAATCACAATTTAACTCATCACATAGAAAATTATAAGCTTAAAGCAGAGCTTTGGTATTTTACTTTGTGTTTTTTGTTGTCTTGTTACATAAATCCACCTTAACAAGACAACATTTTAAGAAGCAAATCATTAGTAATTTTTGAAAGCTAAGAAATTGAAGGTGGGAAAATCCAAGCTGACCTTGTCTTGTACCTACAAGACCACTCAGAGCATCCTACAGGTCACCCAATCTGCTGCAGAGATATTATGAAATATTTAAGCACAGTAAAAAAAAACTGAACCAAAGCTTCCTTTTCCAACAGAAAACTTCCAGGTGTGTCTGGAAACAAACCAATTAATCCCTGAGATATGGAGATGCTCAGAAGGTTATCAAAGCTGCTCGTGTGTAAATAAAAAATTGATGGTTTGTGGCGTGGATGCTCTTAATTAACCTGTCTGTACAGATATTTTCTATCCTATTTTAGTTACCAGGTTGATTTTATAGCAGGCTGTCAGATCTCAGCAGACTCCTGAGTGTTCAGTTCCTGCTCTAGGGTGGGTCTGAAAGCTGATCCCATCCCACAGAGGGGTTCCTGAGCAGGGAAGGAAGAACATCCTGCCCCAAAGCATCCATCCATCCATCCCTGCCCGCAAAACGCATGGGAAAATGCAAATGTTCAACAGGCAGGCCCAAACTCTACCAAGAGTTAAGATGTCAGATCTGTATCTCGCTTGTGAATCAAAGTTCTTGTAACTGAACCCCGAAAGCCTCACAGCCTGACCCCCAAAAACCAGATTATAACTGTGTATCGATAAGAAGAGATGTAGAGAATTTAAGCAAAACACATTCCACGTTAGAAGTCTCCCAAGTTCACAGATAGGGAAATACAAATTAAGGGCCTTCAAGGCTTTAAAAAGTTGATTATTAAGGCAGGAGGGGGATATTGCTGCCCAATTTTAGAGAGTTTTGGATCTGAGGGTTCTCAGCAGCACTGCCTGCAAAGAGTTTCACTCGGGTTTCCCAAAGTGCAGTTTGCATCTCTGAGAGGAACACTCTTTAAACAAAGAGTAAAACCAACCAGATAATCACCCTGCAGGAGAAATCCTGGAACTCTTGATCAGCCAAGACCTCTTAGGTGTAATTAAAAAAATTTCTTGCTCCTGATAATCCTGAAGCACCAACACAGAGAAAGGAAGCGAGCTGGCATTCTGGGCGTTAAATTCCCATTCACGCACTCTCAGCACAGGGATGCACTGGCACCAGCGTGGACAGCTTCACTTAATTAATTAATTACAGCTGATCCCATCTGGGGAACAGCACGGCGCTGAAGGCTACAGAAACACCCCAGCCCACGGAACGGAGGAGCTGCAGCGCCAGGAGCCGGCACAGCGCTCGGGAAGGATTCACCCGAGCGGCACCGGGGATTCACCGGGCAGAGAAACAGAGGGGCGGGAGGCAAGCGGGGAGCTCCGGCAGCGACAGCGGGGCTGGGATAGCCCCGGGGAACGATCCTGCCGGGCCGGGAGCTGCTGCCTGAGGGATCGGGACCGGCCCCGGGGAGAGAGGGAGAGCGGGACCGGCCCCGGGCCATGGGCACCGAGCGGGACCGGCCCCGGGGAGAGAGGGAGAGCGGGACCGGCCCTGGGCCATGGGCACCGAGCGGGACCGGCCCCGGGCCATGGGCACCGAGCGGGACCGGCCCCGGGGAGAGAGAGAGAGCGGGACCGGCCCCGGGCACAGAGCGGTTCCCTTTCCGAACACTGGGAGCGGGTCCTTCTCGGGCCACGGGCACAGAGCGGGTCCCACTCCGGACACAGGGACCGGGTCCCTTTCCGGACATGGGAGCGGGTCCCTCCCCGCCCGGATCCCGACACCGCCGGGAGCTTGCCCGGCCCGGCTCCGGCGGGGAAAGCCCCGCAGCGCGGAGAGGACGGGCCGGGACAGCCTCGTCCCATTCCCGTTCCAGCTCTATCCCAGCCCTGTCCCAGCCCCGTCCCGCCCGCCAGCGCCGCTCCCTCCGCCCCCGCGGCCACCTGTGCGCGCTGTCCCCGCGCTGTCCCCGCGCACTCACCGCGCTCCGGGCGGTGCCGGTGCCGGCAGCGCGGCCGCGGCGCCCCGCGGGCCGGGCCGGGCCGGGCCGGGCGGAGGCAGCGGCGGCGGTGCGGGCCCGGGGCAGGCTCGGCTCGGCTCGGCTCGGCTCGGCCGGCGGCGCTGGCCCCGCTGGCTGCGCGGGCCCGCCGAGGAATCCCAGGAATGAGGGAATTCTGCGGCGAGCAGGTGGGGAGCGCCGCCCGCCCCCATTGGCCGCCCGCCCGTGACGTCAGCGCAATTAGGGTAATGAGACGCTGACGTCACATCCTCGCAGGTAGGGAGAGCGCGGGCCCCGCCCCCGGGGAGGAGGGACGCGGGGCCGGAGGGTCGCGGGTTCGAGACCCGGTCGCGACACCGGGGACAGGAGAGCGCGGGCGGGGACAACGCTGCTTCTCTGCCCCCTGCTACCCCCGCAGGAAAAACCACAAGGAAACAACATAACCCCTCTCTCAAGAGCAAAGCACTTTTACAAAGCAGAAACGCGTTTCGAATTAAGGCACGCTGTCCCAGCTGTGACAGAGCGGCTCGGTGTCCCCAGCACACCGAAACGCGCACGAGTGAGGAGCGTCAGAGCTGCCGTGAATGGATGGGCTCACACCCAATCTGACGGGAACTGCTGGGAGCAGCTCCGGCACTTTCCTGTTTACTGCTCGCCCTGCAGCGGGGTTTTACCGAGCCCTCCTCCCGCCGTGACTCAGCCTGGGAGGAGCTGCCGGGCTCGGCTGAGAGCAGAGCCGAGCCCTCCTGGTCGGCAAAGCGCTCCTGGCCCTTCCTCCTGCAGGGCAGGAGATCCCGGCCCCGCTGCACAAAGCCGGAATGTTCCCATTTCCATCCTGTCTCCGCTGCACAAAGCTGAAATATTCCCATTTCCATCCTGGCCTCACTGCCTCACTCACTGCCTCACTGCACAAACCCGGAATATTCCCATTTCCATCCCAGTCCCACTGCACAAACCCGAAATATTCCCATTTCCATCCCAGTCCCATTGCACAAAGCTGGAATATTCCCATTTCCAACCGAGCACTGCTGCACAAAGCCAGAATATTCCCATTTCCATCCTGGCCTCACTGCACAAAGCCAAAGTATTCCCATTTCCATCCCAGCACTGCTGCACAAAGCCAAAATAATCCCATTTCCATCCTGGCATTGCTGCACAAAGCCAAAATATTCCCATTCCCATTTCCATCCCAGCACTGCTGCACAAAACCAGAATATTCCCATTCCCATTTCTATCCCAGCCACCACTGCACAAAGCCAAAATATTCCCATTTCCACCCTGGCCCTGCTGCACAAAGCAAAATATTCCCATTTCCATCCCAGTCCCACTGCACAAACCCGGAATATTCCCATTTCCACCCCAGCACTGCTGCACAAAACCAGAAGATTCCCATTCCCATTTCCATCCCGGCCACCACTGCACAAAGCCAAAATATTCCCATTTTCCATCCCAACCCTGCTGCACAAATTCGCAATATTCCCATTTCCATCCTGTCCCTAGATGCTGGGGAAGGATCATGCCTGAGTGTCCATGCCAGGGGTGCCACTTCCATCAATTCAGGAGCAAGTCTTGCTAAAAAGTGCTGGAATTTTGGTCCATGCAGTTATTAGGGTAGATAGCTTTAGGATTCTGATTGTGTTTAGGGTGAGGAAAACGGTTGCAGTTATTATATATATATATATATATATATATATATATATAAATATATAAATATATATATATATATATATATATTATATATTATATATATATATTCTACCTATATATAGGTAGAAGTTGAGGAGGGTAAGGTTTCTCCAAGAAAAACCTGGGAATGCTGTTCCAGGCTCTCAAAATGAGTTCCAGAGCAGGAAAGTGCTGCAGTGCTCTCCTGGTGGCCACACTGAGCATCAGTCACCAAACTGTCACAGACATGTTTTATGAAAAATCTTTTTGCTAAGATTTTTCTCTCTTGAGAAGCTGAGAGGCCTCAGAAATGAAATGTAAACAATGATTGTCTGCTGCTGTGGAATGCAACAGGTGCATCTGGGATTAGTTTTATGTAGTTGTTTTTAATTAATGGCAAATCACAGTTTAGCTGTCTCAGACTTTCTAGTCACTCACAAGATTTTATTATCATTCTATTCTTTTCCTTTCTTAGCCAGCCTTCTGATGAAATCTTTTTTTTCTATTCTTTTATTATAGTTTAATATAATATATATCATAAAATAATAAATCAGCCTTCTGAAACATGGAGTCAAGATTTTCATCTCTTCCCTCATCCTGGGACCCCTGTGAACGCCACCACACCAAACAGTCCCAGAATGGGGCATTTTATCCTCAGGAGCATCTGAGGTGGCCCCAGGCACTTCTTGGAGTGCATTGCAAAGGCAAGGACAAGGACAATAAATCAATCTGAGCCCCTTGAAGAGCTTTGGGGTTGCAGCTTTGTGGTGGAACCCAAGAAGAGCACAGGGCAGCAGAAACAGAGAGCGTTTGTGTGCAGTTCTGCTCAGGGCATTTCTCCTGAGCTCCTCCTCCCTCGCTGTAACAATAAATGCACAGGAACAGAAAAGCGGGGTTTGCTCCAGGAAAAGCAGCACTGGGACTCAGCAGGGTTCCTTGAGGTGCTGAAAGTGGGATTGGTGCAGGAAATGGGGCAGGGAATGGTGCAGGAAATGGTGCAGGAGCAGGGCTGCAGGACCAGCAGGGCTCCTTTGAGGTGCTGAGAGTGGGATTGGTGCAGGAAATGGTGCAGGAGCAGGGCTGCAGAGCTCCTTTAGAATGGAATTGGTGCAGGAAATGGGGCAGGAAATGGTGCAGGAAATGGGGCAGGAGCAGGGCTGCAGGACCAGCAGGGCTCCTTCAGACTGGGATTGGTGCAGGAGCAGGGCTGCAGAGCTAGCAGGGCTCCATTAGAGTGGGATTGGTGCAGGAAATGCTGCAGGGACAGGGCTACAGAACTCCTTTAGAATGGGATTGGTGCAGGAAATGGTGCAGGAGCAGGGCCAGCAGGGCTCCTTTAGAGTGGGATTGGTGCAGGAAAAGCTGCAGGAACAGGGCTGCAGGGTTCCATTAGAGTGGGACTGGTGCAGGAAATGCTGCAGGAGCAGGGCTGCAGAGCCAGCAGGGCTCCTTTAGAGTGGGACTGGTGCAGGAAAAGCTGCAGGAGCAGGGCTGCAGAGCTCCTTTAGAGTGGGATTGGTGCAGGAAATGGTGCAGGAGCAGGGCTGCAGAGCCAGCAGGGCTCCTTTAGAGTGGGACTGGTGCAGGAAAAGCTGCAGGAGCAGGGCTGCAGGCAGGGCCGAGGGAGGGGCGGGCAGGGAGCAGCCAGGCTGACCCCACACACCCTGAGCTCGGATTCCTGCAGAATCCCCAGCCCTGAAGGCTCCAGGCTCTCCAGCTCCCATCCCAAAGTCCATCACAATCATGCTGACACCGAAGTATTTTCATATCCTTGCAAGGACAGGTCATGAGATCTCCAGGCCACCAAAAGCTAGCCAAAAGCACATTCCAAACCTAAATTAAATCCAGATTTAGACTCCACACACTCAGGATGTCTAATAGGAGCACTTCAGTTGATAAAACAAATTAAATGCATGTACTGTCAGAACAGCCATGAACATAATTTTATACGTGTTGCAAAACCTTCATCTGTGACATCTATAAAATATAATTTAAAAAAGATATTGTATTAATAGATGACTGGAGATTATTTTCATTGCCAGCAAGTTTGATGATCTAATATTTGGGAAAAAAAAGTAGTCAAAACAGTAATGTAAAACTTGTTTGAGAAAACAAGATGCTGGACAAGAAAAACGCCATGAACTGTGGAAAACAAAACCACAGGCACTGAGAAAAGATCTGAACTAGACACTGGTACATATCTCAAGAATTAATTGCTGCAGACTAATTACAAGGCTTTTCAATATGTATCTCTGAGAAAAAAGGCTGCCACTCCTGTTTGTGAGTGCTGGAGGGAAGAGGTGGGAAGGGTTTTCTTTGTTTAACCAGACAGAGCTCCTGGGATGAGGAGGAGCTTGAGAAAGGAGAGGCCAAAACTGCTTTGGATCCTTTGGAGCTGCTGCTGCAGCTCCCAGCAGAAGTTTGAGGATATTTATGAAACATCTCAGGAGCCTGAGGAGCACCAGCTGGCTGGGAACAGTGACCCTGAGCAATCCCTGCTGCAGGGAGGTGACAACATCTGAAAAAACCAAAAAGAATGAACTTGTCAAACGGTGGGAATCTTGGAAGGCAGATCTTAGCACGGCACAAAAATCCTTGTTGGGGCTGCTGAACTCAACACATGCTGCTCACCAGGCAAATCCACACATCAGGGAAGCAAAGCCACTCTTGGGTGATGAGCTGCATTTTGTTTTGCTCGGGTGTTAAAATTTGGTTTTCATTTAGCAGGAACTTTCTAACCCAGTGGTATCAAAGGCTCTTTGCTGGCTCAGCAGCAAAAATTTCCTTTGCTGAAACCAAAAACTCACCGAGATAGCTGAGGGTTTGTGGCTGAACTAAAATCAAAGCTGTGCTTTAGGTAAGGATGCAAATCCTGGGATGCCCCTCCTGTTCCAAATGCACATTAATCACCAAAAATTAATTATTCAATCACATTCTTCACAAAGTATGGCCAATGCAACAGAAGTTTAACCCCTGTGTGAGGGAGCTGGGATTGTGGCTGGCTGTGGATCTCAGCTGCCTCAGGACAACATTTTATGACTTTTTTGGGGTTTTTTTCAGTATAGAGGCAGAAAAGGTCCCGAAACCAGAGGGCAAAACCCCATATTCTAGCAAATTGCAGTCTGCAGGGAGATGCCATGGCCTAATCTCTCTAAAAGGATATTCAGGGGTGAGCTTATCCCTCTACAGCTCCTGAAAGGAGCCTGTGCTCAGCTGGGGCTGGGCTCTTTCTGCAGCAGCACTGACAGAACTGAGCACACAGCCTCAAGCTGCACCAAGGGAAATACAGGTTGGATAGCAGGAAAGTTTTTACAGAAAGGTGATAAAGTTCTGGAATGGCCTGGAATGGATGGAGTCACCATCCCTGGGTGTCTTTAACAAAGCCTGGCTGTGGCACTGGGTGCCAGGGTTTAGTTGGGGATGGGCTGGACTTGATGAGGTCTCTTCAAACCTGGTCATTCTGTGATTCTGTAATCCCACAGCCCCTACTCAATATTAATCCTGCCATTCTTATTGGAATTGCCTGACATCTGTTCCAACCAAGAAAACAAAGCCTCTCCACTATGGTAAGAGTTGGTTACAAATGCCCTGGGCAGGTCTGTCCCTCCACACGGCCCCAGCAGTGGCACCCCTCACTTGTGGGACACACTGCAGTGTTCCCCACCACGGGACCCAAACCTGGCCTGCTGAACTATTTCTGAGTGATTTCAGGCATTTCCAAGAGGGCAAAGGCTGTGTGGCTTCAATCAACAGTGCAAGTGTAGAGCTGCAAAAAGCTCTGCTTTCCTTAGGTGCCCATCTAAGGAATTTGCCAGCTGGCATCACTGCATGTAAAAAAAAAGAATTTATTAAAGTTCTTCCAGTTTCTTACTGCCATCCAATTTGGTTTTCAAACAGCAAAAATACAGATACTTCAATACTTCTCAATACAGATACAACAAATCTTCTTTTCCACCAGCCAGGAATGCCTGGAGTTCCCTGGAGCCTGCAGGGAAGCTCAGTGAGGACCAAGCTGTGCACAAAGATGACGCAGTTGGTGCCAAAAGCAAACAGTTTCTCCATTATTTGTCCCAGGTTTAATGAGGCATGGCAGTGCTTTGCCATCTCTGTCACTCCAATTACAGTGCATGCTTCCATCCATCCACACCTTCTTTCACAAAACAGGTTAATTTTACACCAAGTGACAGCAGCTTTTAAAATCAAGCTCAAAGCACGTTTTAGCACACACAAATTAAGTGGCCTCAGAAGCAAACATCTTTTCAGCAATGAAAAACTGCTAAACTCTGATTCTGAAACTCTTCCTTGCTAAAATCCACATCCAGCTGCACTGCAGCTCAAAGCTGCCTTACATAAAAACACACCCAAAATTCAAAATACGTAAGATCTCATTTTTTTTGAAGATAGTTTATTATTCATGACACCACAATGTGTTAAATTGCAGTAATTCCAGCCAGACAAGTCGATCCAAACTGTAAGTTGATGGAGATGGTTATTTATTACCTGCTTCAAGACAAAGCTTGCCCTTTTCATAATTGTCTGCCCCATCATCCAAGGAAGATGAAAAGAGACAGAATAATTTCAGTTGGAGCAGGGTCAGAACAGCAGCATCATCTTCAGGCAAACAATGAGATACTCTCAGACTCACACAGAACATGAACACCACCAACTCTGCTCTTTCCAGAACATTTAACCACAGGTGCTTTTTGCTTGCTTTGTTCTAGAAAAGATTTCACCCCATGGAGGTTCCCATAAGATGGAGACAGACAGGATAGATGAAAAAAATTAAATGCTAAAGGAGTGTCAGATTAACAAATTAAAAGCAACTCCTGGCCACAACCCACTGGTTTTAATTTGTTAAAGTTTTGTTAAGCACTGATAAAAAGACCACAGATGGTTCAGAGCAGAACTCTAAATGGCAAATTTAGTGTAAAGGAGAGGTCAGTACAGTTGAAGGTAAATATGCAGAGTAACCTCTTCATTATGCACTTTTCCTTATGCAGTAAACATCCACATAACAGATTTCACTCCCTATTTGATTTGCATCCTGTCTCACACAGGACCAGAAACTTCAGTCCAAGTGGGATCACTAAAATCACAAACAGCTTGCAGCTCGAGATGAGATGCGAAGTTATTTTCAGAGTTGCCACATCAATTCATGGCCAGCTACACAATTTCTATTATATTTGCAGGCTGTAAGCAAAGGCTCTTCATCACCAGGATTCCTTCCAAACCAAAGCCACCAGCAGCAGGTCACTGGACAGAGGAACTGGGCACCAAAGGGCCCTTTGGAATGTCCCTCTCTCAGCTAAGGATGCCCATGGAATCTCTCTGGAGTTAGCTCAGTCACACCTGCTGGATGCAAACACCACCCTGACTGTCACACTTGCAGCCTGATTTAATTACTGCAGGCTAATTACTGAGGATTTGGGGCTCTGGCTGACTGGGCTTTCTGCACTCAGCTCCCTCATCTCCTCAGGACAAGCGGGATCTCCTCAGCGTTCCAGGTGGGCCCTTCCCAAGCGGCTCGCGGGGGTTTGGGCTCTGCTCCCAGGAACAGGGACAGCACAAGAGGAAAAGGGCTCAGGCTGGACCAGGTTGGGTATCAGGAGGAATTTCCCCATGGAAAGGGAGCTCAGGAATTGGAAGTGCCCAGGGGGGTTTGGAGTGTCCAAGGAGTTCCTGGATGTGGCACTCCTGGGCATGGGGCACTGCCTGACTCAGTGGTCTGGAAGGGCTTTTCCAACCTGAATTATCCTGTGATTGTCCAATAAAAACAACACACCAATTTTCAATTCTATCCTGCTAAAATCAGTCACAGATAAACTAGACAAACAACAGAGGAGACACTCTTTAAACAACAAAAATATAAAGCAAAATAAACACAATCCTTGCTTTAAAAGCAGCTGTGCAAATACAAACCTAAAACATAATCCACTTAAAATGCTGTAAGAATTGGAAGTGCAGTGATGGATTTCATCATCCATCTGATTTTCCTGCAGGGAACTCACCTTCAAACTGCTGCTGACTCAGTCTCCTCCTTGGCAAGCACCTAAGGCAGGGCTGCAGGGACAGAGTTAACAGGGCTGTGCAGGATCAGCACAAGCTCACCCAGCCCCAGACTTGGGAGGGGAAAGAAAGAGAGAGAAAAAAAATTGTCTAGAATTTCTTGTGCAAATCATTTGGTTTTAAAAAGCTTTGCCCCGGGCTGTAAAGCCAAAGCAGTGTGACAGCATGGTGAGGCAGACACTGGGAGCTGCTCTGTGTCTCTTGAAGCAGCCTAGGAAGGGAAAAACTTGTTGGCTCTCACTGCAGCACAGAGAGTGAGCCAGACTCTCCACCAGTGCTGAGAGCAAGGCAGCTCAGGGATGGCAATATTAAAAGAAAAAAACCAAAACCACAAACAAAACCAAAAAACCCCACTGAATGCTCCCCTCCCATGGTTCACTATGAATTTTAAAATAGGAGGTTTGGAGGAGCTTTGGCAGCAGGCAGAGATTAAGTAAATAATCACTGTGTGGGAACACAAGCTTTCCAATTCACCAAGTGCACTGTGGAGCTGGAGAGATCCCATACAGAGAAGTAACACAAATTCATTCAATAATGAGATGTTTTACTATTTACTTGGCTTATTTAATTGAGTAGGGGAGGTATCTTAAATATCAGGTTCAAGGCTTTTAAAGAAGGTATCACTACAACAAAGGGAAGTGAAGGAACCAAAACACAGAGTGGTTGTTCTTGGTCAGTTTTTGCTTTGTTTGGCTTTTAAAGACAGCTCCTGGTGGCTGCAAACTCCTCAAGATCAAATTCAAAACTAGGAAGAACCCTCTATACCCACTACATTTGTAGAGATTTTCATTCTGTCTTTGCAAGACCTTCCATATCTCAGAAAAAATGGTGCAAAACCATCCAAACAATCCCCACCACTACTGGAAAGGACTTGGCAGAATGCTGGATTATGAAGGCAAAAACTGCATGGAAGTTCTTAGGCTAAAGATGTAAATAAAATATTTGGAGTTTGCATGAGTAATTTCAGAATGTATAGTCTGAAGCTTCCTGTTCATGTAGTAAAATTGAATCCATTTCTAAACATTTCTGATTGAAGCAGGCTGAGTAAGAGGTTAAAACATGCAGGAGTAAAGTGATTACTGCCTCTCCCTAAGGCAGTCATTAAAGTTCAGGATCAGTTAGCAACTGTGGTGGAGATTTTTATCTAGAAAAGCAGGTAAATAAAGTCACAAAACTTTGTGAAACCACAGTAGCAAACGTGACAGAGCAACTGTTGAGCCAAACATAAGCAGAGCAGAAAATAGCTCTATGGAGGGAATGTCTTTTTCCTGCAGTAGGAATACAAAGAAAATTCATTTTCTACACAGACTCCATGGCCAGCAGAGTGAATTTGAAGATGAAGAATACTTTGTTCTCTCTCAACACCTTACCCAGGAAAAACCACCAGAAACACACTGCCCTGATATTCTGACCTTCAGAGCATATTTCAACTTCAATTCTATTTTTAAATGAATTGCTGGGAAAAGGCATGAGTCACAGCCCTGCTTGGATCCCCTGCACTGGACACTCACCAAGGGCTCTGCTCACTCTGAACTTTCCCAAGTCACAGCAGCTCCTGCTTTAGCACCTCGGTGTGAAGAACAGGAATTCCAGCCAGGAATCCTGGATTTTGTGTCCACCTTGACCTTCCCAGTTCTGGCCCAGATGTTTGCTGCACACATCAGGGAGCTCTGGGATGCTGCAAAGGGTTTCTGCCAGGAAGGGATCCCAGCTCAGCTGCACCTTCCCTGTGCTCAGGCTGCAGGGCTGACTCCCAGGGAAGATCAACAAAACCTACAGAGAGGCCTCAGGGAAGCACAGGTGAGAATTCAGGCTCTGCACTCACAGCTGGAGTTTGGAGGGTCCCACAGTCAGGCACCTGGAGAATCTCCCTGTTGCATGCAGCACTGGGAGAAGGGGAAATGTGCAGGCAGTGAGGAACTCATCATCCTTGTGCTGATGGGCATCAGCAGCCTGCGTGCTTCAGTGTTGCAATCTTCACTGCAGTGTTGTTCTTGCCTCTCTGCTGGGGCTCTTCTCCATTCTCTGCAGCTCAGTCCTTCCTCTCTTCTCAGGGGCTCCTCTTGGGCTCTCAACCCACCCCTATTTATCTCAGTTACCTTCACGAGCTACAGCTGCTGCCCAACTAAGGACCCTGCAGCTGCAGCTCGTTTGGAGCAACTCAGACCCACACAGGTCTTACAATACAACATATATTCAGACCCCCACGTTTCCCCCCCTTTTCTTTTAACAATTAAACAATGACAATACACATACAGTCCCAGCTCTCAGGCTGCCACAGCTCTCGGCTGTCTTAGATACATACATAGAATATATACATATCCCTATACAGTCCCAGCTCTCTGGCTGCCACAGCTCTCGGCTGTCCTTAGATGTTCCAAGGCTCTTTTCCTTAAAGGCCATATTCTTACAGCTTTCTGCTGCTACAGCTCCTTAATTCAAAGGCCATATTATATTCTACAGTCCCAGCTCTCAGGCTGCCACAGCTCTCAGCTGTCCGGGGGATTCCACACCTTCTCTCAATGTTTGGCTGCATGTTCTTCCTCACACGGGGCACCAGTTGTTGTAATCTTCACTGCAGTGTTGTTCTCGCCTCTCTGCTGGGGCTCTTCTCCATTCTCTGCAGCACAGTCCTTTCTATCTTCTCAGGGGCTCCTCTTGGGCTCTCAACCCACCCCTATTTATCTCAGTTACCTTCACGAGCTACAGCTGCTGCCCAACTAAGGACCCTGCAGCTGCAGCTCGTTTGGAGCAACTCGGACCCACACAGGTCTTACAATACAACATATATTCAGGCCCCCACACTTCAGCTCTGTGCCCTCCCCACACCGAGTTCAGGAGCAGCCCAATGATTATGTATGCAGTCACATTGTGGATTTTTTGATTTCCTCCTCTTCCTGTGTCATCCAGTTCATTCCCTGCTCCACACTCCCCTGGCACTGTGGATGTCGGAGGCAGTGAGGCCCATGCTGCTGACTCACCTACACAAACCCTCAGCAGTTTGATTGGGTCCAGGCTCTTCATTACAAAGAAGCCTTTTAAGACATCAGAAATAAATCATCTGCCTGGTTGCCTTTAATGAAAGCTCTGCTGCACAGGAAAAAGGGGGAGGGAGCATGAAACAATATCCACGGTGGAACAGCCAAGGCAGAAAAGAGGGATGGCTGAAGAACAGAATGAAAGACTTGAGAATTAAGTCAAGAAGAGAAACAATAAAGTATGGAAATGGAGCAGGAAGGTATAAACAGGAAAGTTACAAATGGAATGAAAGGCTGAAGTGACTTTTTCTGGTGAAAGAACAACCACACCTCATCAGGACAAAGAGGCTGTGACTTATTCCCATGTCCCAGCTTCCCGTGCAACAATCCCCGGTTATTTTAGTGGATTACAGCTGTAAGAGCACAAAAAATCATTTCCACACAACTGCTGGGGACTTCAAAAGCAGCTAACAAGGCTGAAATCAATCTCTCTTCCCTTAAAAGTTTTACATAGCAAAGCTCTGTAACAACTGCCCCAAGTAGTCTCTTAACAATGGTGAGGAGTTCACAACGAGCTGCTCAGGGCTATGATTCATTCGTGGCTCTCTGCCAGAAAAATAAATACATTCAAGCCCAGTGGCCCCGAGGGGAAAGGTAGGCCACTCTTAAAAAGCACAAGATGAATGATTTACAGAGCAGAATCCACTTTTCAGCCCATATGGATGAGGAGGAAGGACTTTTTTACGTCTCCCAAAGATTTAATGCACGGACTTGGATACTGGCAGTGGAAGTATCGAGCTGGGATTTGCAAAACTCACTGCAAAGAGCAAGAAATGACTCCTTCTATTGCTGTGCACAGAGTTCATGAAGCCCAGCCGAGCCCTGCAGCGGGTACCCGGCAGCACAAGGCAAACAGAGCTGGCTCAGGTTGCAGGAAGGGCAGTAAAGTCCCACCTGTGCAGGGTGACAGGGACAGCCCAGGGCAGGGCCCGGCTGCACACAGCATCTGCTGCACACAAAAAGAGTTCATTGGCTGCTAAACAGCCAGCAGGGCTTCACTCTCTTCCTTTCTCCCCACAAGAACTTTATTTCTGGGTAAATGCTGGGGCAGCACGGTGCAGGATGGAGCCTGGGCTCTCACTGTCACCAGCCTGGTGTGTCACTGCCCTCTCCTGCTCTGAGCTGTTAGTGAGAAAAAATAATGTGGGCCTTTGTCAGGGTCGAGCCATTTGTCGGTGAGGGGAGACTCGGACACTCAATATGAGTGATAAGGAAATTCCGTTTATTGAAGAGAGCATCAGACACTTATACAGCGAGCAATAAGCTTATGAATATTCTGTAAGCCAAGCAATCTATTGGTTAAACTATGCCATGAACTCTTCTTCATTCCTTAGGGGTTGCATCTCTCTTTTCTCATGTCTCTTTCACTGTTTGTTATCCTACCACAGCTAGGCCCAAGGACACTGCTATCTGTGCAGGTGCCGGACTTGGAATTAGCCACGGCTTTGTACTTTTCTATTCTCTAGCAGCTAAATTCCCAACATCTCCCCTGTTTTTATTTTTTAAAGAAAAGAAAAGTTCTATGGGCCAATTGTCACACTCCTTGCAACACAAAAATAGGCAATTCTAACAATCATTACACCACAAGCAATATTCTCAGCTAGCAAGGCCCCTCTCCCACAAGGGATCCAAGCCAGGGAAACAAACCAAAAAGACTACCACCAATCACAAGATATGCTATACAATAGATATAAAAAAGAATTCTATGTACTATAAGGCTTAACCAAAACTCAGGTGTGCTAACATAATTAACAAAATAAGCTAAAGGAAGTTTGTTTTCTATTCTCAAACAGCAGATATATTCCAAACACTGAGCCACCATTCCAGCAGCCTCAGAAACACCAAACCCCACTTCTGAGTGTGGCTTTAGCATCCAGAACATTCTCTTTACCTGTATTCCAAAGGCCTTTTAAAAGAAAGCTGCTTTGAAATGCTAGCAACTGCATTTCAGCATTAAAAATTTCCAGATTTTCCTGGAAGTGGCTTAAATCCCCTAGCTCCACTTTTTATAAAATAAACTTTTCAAACTGGGGACTGTGGCCTCTTACTAATAGGGCCAGAGAATGCCAGGGCCATACAAACATTTTTTGCCCCCATAAAAAGGTTGTGCCATCAGCAAAGGGACATTTGAGGGGATTTGTTTCACACATTCCATCACCAATGGATAATGCAAAGTGTGAGGAACCTGCCTCTAACCTTAGAAAATTTCCCAGTTATTTATTTCCTATTTCAGAGTCATTATTTCCTGAGGGTGGATTAAAATTTCAAACTCAAATATTTAAAAATAATCAATACTTAAAAGTTTCCCTGGGATTAAAGCAAGTCTGTATGAGTCCCATTCCATACAACAATTTATTTTTTATTGTCTTTCTCAAATTTATGCTCTGAAATTCTCCCTGGAAACAATTAGCAGACAGCTTCACTGAAATAATGTATTTTTTAAAGTGAGATCATTAAATCAAATGTAGCTTGAGAGATGGCCCTGATGATCACATAATACACAAGGAAAAAACCCAAACATGCTGATCAGAAAAGATACATTTTATTTCCTTTTTTTAACCATTAAATTATTTTTATCATTGACAGTCTCACAAGGAAAATGAAACCTTACCTGAGTTTATTTCTATTAAGGAAAATTTCCCAAATTAGCAAACCCACCTGAGTCAGTGTGAAAAATATTCTATTTATAAAAGATCCTCCCAGTTTACTGCACCAGACATGTCCATTCTTCCATGGCATGATTAATGCAACAAGTCATGTAAAATTCCAATTCTCTTTGGTTTAGCTCATTTAAAGGGAGTTCAAGTTTCATCTTTGTGGGCAGCATTTTAAGGGGAAAAAAATATAATCAAAGAATTAACCAAGCTGTGCTTTTGTTCATAATATTCCAAATTTTCAAGTGTTTTGATGAAATCTTCTGCAAAACCATAAATACTGTCTAAATCTGCCCAAAGAGATCCATGGAATTCTGATTTTCCTTCCAACTCTGGCCCTTGTGACAATGCCCATGAATTGGGCACTTCCTATTTCAGCCTCACAAAAGGAACTCACAAATTTATTATTATTAAATATCCTTATTAATTAATATTATTAAATATCCTTATTTAAGGATGTGACACCTGCCAAGCTGCTCTTTTCCCTCTCCCACACTGGGGGAGATTTTGAGATTCCAGATGTCACAGGGAGCATCCTCAGAGGAATTCCAAGGATGAACCTGTCAGGGCAGGAATGTCAGAAATCTCTACTGAAATCTCAATGGATTTTCCAGTTTGGAAATCCCTAAAATAACTAAATTTGGGATATTGATAATTTTGAGACTCTGAGGGCATTATGGGAAGTAAAGCTATCACCACATAGAAAATGAATCACTTTGGGTTTTAATCCATCTGTACAATCAATCTTTTTTACTTAGGATTCTTCAAAATCCACAGGAAAACTCATTTCAGTATTTACAGAGTGTAATTCCTTTGCCCTATTGCCAACAAACCTCCCATTAAAAAAGTTCCAATTTCATTAAGAAAATTGGGCATGTAAATCATCAGCACAGACTTTTTAAATACACTGGAATCTTCTCAAGTATGCAAAGTCACATCTGCAAAACATTTAGAGAAAAAGTCCCATTTATTTACCCATACACAGTATGTACAGACTCAGGATGGCTTCTTTAACTCTCCCTTTGCCATCTTATATAATTTCTTCAAACTGTAGATCACAGATTTCTTTGCCCCTAAAAAAAAAGGAAGAAAAAAGAGGAAAAAATATCAACATTTAGCAGAAGGTGCTTAGTGCATCAAATGAAGGATTGAATGACAGCCTAATGCAGCAGGCAGGCATGCAAATAACCTTCCTGTCACAGCACAGTAAATAATGCCACCAAAAATACTTTTAATGCCATCAGAGCAGAGCAGAATTCTGGTAAATTCCATGCCATGGCATCCAATAAAGGCAGACACCTCAATTTGCAGAGCAGCAGCAGTTCTTGCCTACAAGCATTTATGAGTTTTAGATATGATGGGACTGAGGATGAGTCCCAGAAAATTTGTGAAATGTATCCTTGGAGTTAAACAATTTCTGAAGTTTTAGCAGAGATGAGCCTCCTGTTATAGATTTGGAGTAAAAACCCACAGCCTTTTGCTGGGTTTAGTCACAGAGTATTTATAAATTTTACAACAAATCACTGTTAGTCTTGGCATTTCAGGGGGGTTCTGAGATCCCAGCCAGTGCAGCTACTTGCTTTTCCTTTTTTGTTTTCAAAAATCACCCCAAATCAAACAGATAAACCCAAAGCTGTACTGAGTGACTGCTCAGATCACAGCACAGTCTAATCACACCCTCACAAATTCACAACTGAAAAGGCAACTTTTTAGTGCTGCACAGAAAGCTCTGATTTTGACACGTGCACAGATTAAAGGTGTAGTAAATTATATTTACTACAATGTCTCCTATGTTTATTTAATTGAACACCTGACAAAACTGACTAAAAACACACAAGGAATTTAGCCAAAAGTCACAGAACACAAGGAAACACTTGCAGCAAACAAGGAACCACAACCCAAGTTTAGCCATGTGCTGCACTGGATTTCTTCAATTTTTTGGGGGGGCATAATAATACCTGATTTGGAAAGACCTCAAGAAAAAGGAAAGTGAAAGAAAGAAATCAATTAAAGATATGATATTTTAAATGATAGATGCATTCAAATTCAAGTTGCAAGAAGGCAAATGAGTTGGCAGCAGAAGGAAAGGTGCACACTCAATTCTGAAGGAAGAAGCCTCTGATAACAAACAGACTGCAGAGAATCAGCTGTGCACTTCTGGTGTCTTCAACTGCAATTTAAATCAACTCAACTTCATTTTGGGCAGGAAAACATCCATCCATGTATTTTGAACTGAGAAACCCATGTGTATCCCATGTGTAAGCTCCAACTTTTCTATATTGACCAGGTTTTTGTAAAATCAAGCGCACTAATGAAGTCATGACAGGCTTTTCCTTGCAGCATCTCAAATAACAAATAAATAACCAAGTGCTGGAGAAATCTGCATGGAGATTGCACACAGAGCAACAATTCCTGCAGCAGCACAGAGCCAGCCTGAGCTCTGGCACAGCACAAATGTTAAAAAAGTTTAAATTGTGTAAGTGTGGCTCTGGAAATGCCCGAGCTGCAGGAGGCAGCCACTCTGAGAGAGGAACTGCTGCTCTGCCACTGCAGCGAATTCAGCGTGTGGGAGATCCACTGCAGCTGCAGGACTGCAGGGAATGGTGCAGGCACTGCAGGGAATGGTGCAGGCACTGCAGGGAATGGTGCAGGCACTGCAGGGAATGGTGCAGGCACTGCAGCCTGCAGGGAATGGTGCAGGCACTGCAGGGAATGGTGCAGGCACTGCAGCCTGCAGGGAATGGTGCAGGCACTGCAGGGAATGGTGCAGGCACTGCAGGGAATGGTGCAGGCACTGCAGGGAGTGGTGCAGACACTGCAGGGAATGGTGCAGACACTGCAGAGAATGGTGCAGGCACTGCAGGGAGTGGTGCAGGCACTGCAGGGAATGGTGCAGGCACTGCAGAGAATGGTGCAGGCACTGCAGGGAATGGTGCAGGCACTGCAGGGAATGGTGCAGGCACTGCAGAGAATGGTGCAGGCACTGCAGCCTGCAGGGAATGGTGCAGGCACTGCAGCCTGCAGGGACACTGCTGCAGGACTGCAGGGAATGGTGCAGGGACACTGCTGCTCTCAGCCTGCAGGGAATGGTGCAGGCACTGCAGGGAATGGTGCAGGCACTGCAGGGAATGGTGCAGGTATTGCAGCCTGCAGGCACACTGAAGACAGTTCCTGCTCTCAGCTGCAGGGACACGGCTGCTCTCTGTAGGGGGATAGAACACAAGTAAATAAAGGCAGTACAGAAAGCAATCTCAGCCCCTAAAGAGCTGCAGCTGGGGTAATTATCAAGGATTAGGAGCAGGCCTGATGCTAACAGGCCACACCTGTAGCCAGTAAGAAGAGTGCTATAAAAGAGTGGATTGGTGGGAACTTGTGGGATCTCAGGATCTGAGTCCTGAGGTGCCGGGCCACCGAGACCACCCTTGGGGGGCTCGGGAGTCCTGGAATGTTCCAGAAGTGTCTGGTGGCTGGACTTTGATCCTACACAGGAGACGACACCTGTATGAGGACAGGAGGGTTTCACCGGGGTGAATGGTGAAGGGATTGGTTAATTAGAGGGTGAGACACAGGGTTTAGGATTTCTGTACAGGGGGGTTTAGAGAAGTAAGATGGAGGAATTGGGGCGTGTCCTGTCCTTCTTCTTCTTCTTCTTCTTCTCCTCCATCTTCTGTGGTGATGGTGGCACTTTGGGATTGGTCATTACTGAAAGTGCACCGGGCAATAAGAGTGAAAGGTATTGGGGAAAAATGATAAATATTGTACACGTAACTTTGGGTATAAAGATAGGTGACCGCCCGGAGGGAGTGACAGTGTGCTCATGGCTGGCTGCTGAGCAGAGCTCTGTCGGCCGAGAGAAAATCTTTTAGATAAACAATTAATAAACACAGAGACCGAGAAAAGAACTGAAGCCTCTTCTCGTCCTTTGATACGCGGCTGCCCCAAGGCCACCCCGGGCCTTTCCAGGCCCTTCAAACAGCCGAAAACCGGACAACAACTGCAGTCAGTGCCCAGAGGAGCTGCCTACAAGGAACATCAAGGAGGTACAAAACTGTGGCAATGTGGAACTCTTGCCATGTAATGACAACAGAACTCTTGCAGTATAGATGACAGCAGCTCTCAGCTGCAGGGACAGCGCTGCTCTCAGCCTGCCCTGCTCAGCAGCACATCCTTCCCAGGGCACACAAGGAGCTGCTGGCCCCACTGCCCAGCACAGGTTTGTCCACCCAGCTCAGCCTCTGCCCAGAGCAGCCCTCAGGCTGATGAATCCCAGCTGCAGGAAAAGTTAATGTGCTGTAATTACAGCTCTCTCTCAGAATCTGAAGCACTTGGACCACATGAAAACGTCTGTTACTTCAGCTCTGAAGCTGTGACTCGGTGGTTGCACCTCCCCTTTAGATTTTTCCACTGGAGGACACAGAACAAAGCCCTGATGCACATGGGAGCGAGCCCACAGCGTTTGTGCAAACACAACCCGTGTCTGCTTTCACTCAGCCATCCACACTGAGCTCTCTGCAAGGCAGGGTCTGCTGGGAGTCCCCAAAATGTCCTGCTGGGATTGCCTTTGGATGGATGTACTGCCAGGCAAATATATAATTATTTGTTGGAGCAAATAATGATGTATTTGTAGTGTGGCACACACAGATACGTGCATATTTACAGATATTTACACTGAAGCCAGCCCATCTCTTCCTGCCTACAACACTTAAAGGGATGGAACACAGAGGGATAACAGTGTGGATTGATAATCCAGAAGGAAAGAGAAAGGAAAGATTTGGATTTTTTTTGCCCTTCACCCAAGATCTGGGTAGTTTTCTGGCTCTTATGACCTAAAAATTTCTGTTTGGGGAGAAAATTATGACAGAAAATTCCTACAAGTCTTCTGTGTGAGGATTCAAGCTAGAATTCAAACTAGAGTTCCAAGTAGCTCTTGGAGTTGTCTGCATGGATCCCTCTTACAGGACACAAATATTCTGTGAAATCAAGACTTTATCTGCTCAGACAGCTGATGAAGAGAGCAGTTATCACAAAACCTGAATATTTGATATGTAAGCCTGCTCCTTAAAAACAAAAATCCTTGAAAACAAATGCTATTCAGCACATTTGTCCTAACTTAAAAGTATCTTGGACAAATGAAACCTGCTTCTTTAAGAAAAAATCCTTTAAAATAAATGCTATTCAGCACATTTGTCCTAACTTAAAAATATCTTGGACAAATGAAACCTGCTCCTTTAAGAAAAAAATCCTTGGAAATAAATGCTATTCAGAACATTTGTGCTACCTTAAAAGTATCTTGAACAAATCAAACTGCTCCTTTAAAAATAAATCCTTGAATCTTTGAAAATAAATGCTATTCAGAACATTTGTCCTAACTTAAAAGTACCTTGGACAAATGCTTCAATTGGTGATTTATGCTCTAAGACTGTATTTATAGAAAAATTTTCAAAGCTTGCAGCATTCCTTGAGTAAAATATATGTCATGTGGAGCAAATCATTAGATATTTGTAGTGTGGCATGAACATATATATGCATATTTACACTGAAGCCAGCAGTTATCTGCTCAGACAGCTGATGAAGAGAGCAGTTATCACAAAACCTGAATATTGATATGTAAGCCTGCTCCTTAAAAACAAAAACCCTTGAAAATAAATGCTATTCAACACATTTCTCTTAAAAGTATCTTGAACAAATGAAACCTGCTTCTTTAAGAAAAAATCCTTGGAAATAAATGTTATTCAGCACATTTGTGCTACCTTAAAAGTATCTTGAACAAATGAAACCTGCTCCTTTAAAAATAAATCCTTGAATCCTTGAAAATAAATGCTCTTCAGAACATTTGTGGTAACTTAAAAGTATCTTGAACAAATGAAACCTGCTCCTTTAAGAAAAAAATCCTTGAAAATAAATGCTTTTTCAGAACATTTGTGGTAACTTAAAAGTATCTTGGACAAATGTTTCAATTGATGATTTATGCTCTAAGACTGTATTTATAGAAAAATTTTCAAAGCTTGCAGCATTCCTTGAGTAAAATATATGTCATGTGCAGCAAATCATTAGATATTTGTAGTGTGGCATGAACATATATATGCATATTTACAGATATTTACACTGAAGCCAGCAGTTATCTGCTCAGACAGCTGATGAAGAGAGCAGTTATCACAAAACCTGAATATTTGATATGTAAACCTGCTCCTTAAAAAAAATCCTTGAAAATAAATGCTATTCAACACATTTCTCTTAAAAGTATCTTGAACAAATGAAACCTGCTCCTTTAAGAAAAAAATCCTTTAAAATAAATGCTATTCAGAACATTTGTGCTACCTTAAAAGTATCTTGAACAAATGAAACCTGCTTCTTTAAGAAAAAAATCCTTGAATCCTTAAAAATAAATGCTATTCAGAACATTTGTGCTACCTTAAAAGTATCTTGGACAAATGAAACCTGCTTCTTTAAGAAAAAAATCTTTGGAAATAAATGCTCTTCAGAACATTTGTGGTAACTTAAAAGTATCTTGGACAAATGTTTCAATTGATGATTTATGATGTAAGGCTGTATTTATAGAAAAATTTTCAAAGCTTGCAGCATTCCTTGAGTAAAACATGGAGAAGAAAGAAGCTAAAGAAGTAGCAACATTTTCAGAGGAGCTAAATCTGAGAGTTGCAGAGTGAGTTCCCAAAGGCCAGGCGGGCTCTGGCTATGTGGGAAAACAAATCAAAGCCTGGTGCCATCTCTAATGGGAAACAGAGAGGCAACCTCAGCACAGCCTCAAAGAAACACACAGGCACATTCTCCAAAACGAAACAGGGCATTTAACAACAAACAAAAACACAGAGCTGGGGCTCCACTCAGAAACCACACTGGCAGAGAAAGATGAGAAAAGTTCTCTTCAATGGGTTGGAATTCCTTCTTGTGCTCCTTGCCAGTAATGCTCATCCCCAGCATGGCATCTGAGCACAGTTATTGCTGATTTCCCTCTGAATTTAGAAATGCTGCACACTGCACTGCCATGCTGTGGCTCTCACCTTTGCTGGTGGTGTTAAGATAAAATAATCAGCGAAAGAAACCAGATTGTGTTCCCTTGAACACTTCAAAAAGAGTCATGGCCAGCTAATGAAAACATTTTTTTGCAGCTTTACAAAGTACTTGTACAGTTATTAGGAACAGCAATAAAAAGCCAAAGCTCAATGGAGCCACAGATTTCAGCATTCTCTTTTATTTTAAGCTACTATTCCTGACACAAGCACTGCAGAAGGTCAGAGCCTTATATTTTTCCTAAAGTCTTTACTAGAAAGTGTGAAAATAAGTCTTAGGGGACCAGAATATTAGACAAGATTTGGCAAAAGAATAAAGAAAGAAATGCAGCATCCTTAGGGACTGGATTTAAAGCTCCACATTTCCCTGTAAAACACATTCCTTGCCTGAGTCAAGCAAATATTTCCATGCAGGAGCCACATTCCTGATTTCTCTGTGTAAATTCTGTATCCTGTGAACATGGAGAGCCCCAAGAGCTGCCCCAGTGATGCATTTCAAATGAAGAAACCATCACTGGGAGAAAATCTTCATTAGGAGATACTGACAGATTTAATATAAACTCACTCATAAGTGTTTGGAGAAAAAGATTTTTAAAAAATTCAAATTGCAAAAGGTTTTTTGCTAATTAACTCCAAAGCCATGGACACCATCCCTGCTCAATTCCAGGGCAGATCACACAAACATCACACCTCAGAAATACTGAGGTGACATCCTTGAGCAGGGAAATGTCACTCCTGAATTCTGTCACTCATGGTTTTCACCAGATTCTGGCAGACAAGTGTAAATACATAAAAAATAAAACCCCCAAAAAACTAAATCATGCAAAAAGTAAGAAAAATCCACTCCCACAAGCCTCCTTGCTTAAATTTGGCTTGTGCTGGAGGCAAAGGCCCAAAATTTTTTTTTTGCTCTACCTAAACCAAATCCCAAAAATATGTTTTCACCCCCACTAGTAGAAAATAGTTTTTACATACAACTCTACATTACTGATTAGAAGGAAACTACATTTTGTTTGAAAGAGAAAAAAAACACTATACACAAAGCAAAAGCAGTGAAGACCAAAGGAAATAGAGACATTTCCCAAAGAACTGATTTCAGGTGCATGAAGCAGAATGATAAAAATGATAATAACATGATTATAAAAATGATAATAAAATGATGATAAAATGATAAAAAATGAAGATAAAAATGCCAAGTGTTGCTCAAAGATCCATGAGGACTCCCCAGAGTGTCAGGGACTGAGAGCATCACACACAAGGGGAGCTGAAGAGCCTCAGAGGTGATTTATAACCCCACAGTTTAACCATTTCTGTTCTGCTCCTGCCCTTACCTGGCTCTGGGACACCTTGAATTTAAGGGAATAACGTGAATTCAACAGGAATAACACTGGTTTTAACTTGAATATAACAGGAATAACACTGGAATAACTTGAATTCAACAGGAATAACACTGGAATAACTTGAATTCAACAGGAATAATGCTGGTTATAACTTGAATATAACAGGAATATAACTTGAACATAACAGGAATAACACTGGAATAACTTGAATATAAGAGGAATAACACTGGAATAACTTGAATTCAACAGGAATAATGCTGGTTATAACTTGAATATAAGAGGAATAGAACTTGAACATAACAGGAATAACACTGGTTATAACTTGAATATAACAGGAATATAACTTGAACATAACAGGAATAACACTGGAATAACTTGAATATAACAGGAATAACACTGGAATAACGTGAATTCAACAGGAATAACACTGGAATAACTTGAACATAACAGGAATAACACTGGAATAACTTGAATATAAGAGGAATAACACTGGAATAACTTGAATTCAACAGGAATAACACTGGTTATAACTTGAATATAACAGGAATATAACTTGAACATAACAGGAATAACACTGGAATAACGTGAATATAACAGGAATAACACTGGTTATAACTTGAATATAACAGGAATAACACTGGAATAACGTGAATTCAATGGGAATAACACTGGAATAACTTGAATTCAACAGGAATAATACTGGTTATAACTTGAATATAAGAGGAATATAATTCAACATAACAGGAATAACACTGGAATAACTTGAATATAAGAGGAATATAACTTGAATATAACAGGAATAATACTGGAATAACTTGAATATAACAGGAATAACACTGGAATAACTTGAACATAACAGGAATATCAGTGGAATAACTTGAACATAACAGGAATAACACTGGTTTTAACCCCTCCCTTCCAATGCTTTTGCTCCACAAAATCTCCTCTGTCCACCTCCAGAACAGAGAAAATGAAAGCTGATGTTGTTTGGTTTGTTAATTTATGTCACACAGACTCCAGTCTCATTCAACATTTTATAATTTTGCTAGAAAGCCTCTGCTTTAAATGCTGCTTGTATTTTCTAGGGACTTTTAGTGAAACACACAAAAATTTTATTCTTTAAACCCCTGTAAGAAGCCAGTACTTTGTGTCATTTTTGCGGTGTGAAATCAGCAGGCCCACACTGACAGACACCCCACACACTCTTACCAGCTGTCAGGATGGTTTTAGCACTCTGCACTATACTGGAGGATCTCACAATCGCTGAAATGCCTGCAGAGGGAAAAGCACACAGATGTCACCCAGCCAGCACTCGTGTGGGGATTCTTGGCCCCTCCACCATGCACAAGTTAAATGTTGTTCCACTTCTACAACCAAGCCTGTGGGATCTCAGCACCTCAGGACTGAGGTGTCACCGAGAGCACCTTGGGGGGCTCGGGAGTCCTGGAATGTTCCAGAAGTGCCTGGTGGCTGGACTTTGATCCTACACAGGAGACGACACCTGTATGAGGACAGGAGGGTTTCACCGGGGTGAATGGTGAAGGGATTGGTTAATTAGAGGGTGAGACACAGGGTTTAGGATTTCTGTACAGGGGGGTTTAGAGAAGTAAGATGGAGGAATTGGGGCGTGTCCTGTCCTTCTTCTTCTTCTTCTTCTCCTCCATCTTCTGTGGTGATGGTGGCACTTTGGGATTGGTCATTACTAAAAGTGCACTGGGCAATAAGGGTGAAAGGTATTGGGGAAAAATGATAAATATTGTACACGTAACAATGGGTATAAAGATAGGTGACTGCCCGGAGGGAGGGGAGTGTGCTCATGGCTGGCTGCTGAGCAGACCTCTGTCAGGCAAAAAGAAAATCTTTTAGATAAACAATTAATAAACACAGAGACCGAGAAAAGAACTGAAGCCTCTTCTCGTCCTTTGATACGCGGCTGCCCCAAGGCCACCCCGGGCCTTTCCAGGCCCTTCAAACAGCCGAAAACCGGACACAAGCCAGCCTGAAAGTAAAACATACACTGAGAAAATTTGGGTTTGCTCTGCTTTTTCATACTAATTAAAATTATTCCCTAAACTATTTTAATTTCTTTTATATGTAATATACAGATAAAACCCCAAATCAGTATTAAAACAGTCAACAAGCAGTAGGAATTGATAAAACCCATTTATTTAGTGTTCCCATTAGCTCTCTGCTAAGATGATTAACCACAAAGGATTCAGAGTTGTTTCATCTAAGTGCTGGTAAATCAACATTCTGGAGCAGAACAAATGATCCTCCCTGTTTACTTCAACATGAAATTGGGATTTGGCACTCCTCTGATCAAGCAGAGACACCTCTATTGTGCAGCTCTTCCCTGGCTTTCCTAAATTACAGCTTTTGGAGATAAGGCTTGTTTATCACTCTGCACTGTGGCACATCCAGCTGTCATTGTCCATGGTTCTTAATAGAACAGTTTAAAAAATCTTAATTTTTTTTCAGAACTATGACGTTATATTTGTTCTAACACATATAAAACCATGTATGTTTTTATGTGATATGTACAAAACTACTCACATCACTAAATAATTGCAAGAAATGTAGAGTTGTATTAGTCTCAGAGCTAATCTTGCAAACTGACACATTCTGCATTGACCCATAGAATATAATTTCAAATATTTTTAAATCTTGCTTCCATGTTGAAGAACAAAGCTTAACATAATCAATGTGTAAGGAAGGATACAATATTCCACTGTAAAATCATGTGAGGGGTAGGAATAGGGAAGAGAAAGGGACAAATTGTGTTGATGTAGCAAAATATCTTGGGACAACACAATTCAACTGGAGTAATCAGCTCTGTCTTGTAGGATTCCCAAATGGCCTGGCCTGGCCCTTCCCAGATTGATAAATTAGGAAAATGCTTTGGTCACAAAAGTGAGAGAATATTTTGATGTGTTCTGCTAAGGGTTTAAAGTGCAGGGCTGAGAAGATGTGCCCAGTCTGCTACAGAAACCATCAGAGCTCTGTGTGCAGCTCCAACCCTGCTCTGTGTGTGCAGCTCCAACCCTGCTGTGTGTGTGCAGCTCCAACCCTGCTCTGTGTGTGCAGCTCCAACCCTGCTCTGTGTGTGCAGCTCCAACCCTGCTCTGTGTGTGCAGCTCCAACCCTGCTCTGTGTGTGCAGCTCCAACCCTGCTCTGTGTGTGCAGCTCCAACCCTGCTCTGTGTGTGCAGCTCCAACCCTGCTGTGTGTGTGCAGCTCCAACCCTGCTCTGTGTGTGCAGCTCCAACCCTGCTGTGTGTGTGCAGCTCTAACCCTGCTCTGTGTGTGCAGCTCCAACCCTGCTCTGTGTGTGCAGCTCCAACCCTGCTGTGTGTGTGCAGCTCCAACCCTGCTGTGTGTGTGCAGCTCCGACCCTGCTCTGGGTGCAGCTCCAACCCTGCTCTATGTGTGCAGCTCTGACCTGCTCTGTGTGTGCAGCTCTGACCTGCTCTGTGTGTGCAGCTCCAACCCTGCTCTGTGTGTGCAGCTCCAACCCTGCTCTGTGTGTGCAGCTCCAAACCCTGCTCTGTGTGTGCAGCTCCAAACCCTGCTCTGTGTGTGCAGCTCCAACCCTGCTCTGTGTGTGCAGCTCCAACCCTGCTCTGTGTGTGCAGCTCCAACCCTGCTCTGGGTGTGCAGCTCCAACCCTGCTGTGTGTGTGCAGCTCCGACCCTGCTCTGTGTGTGCAGCTCCAACCCTGCTCTGTGTGTGCAGCTCCAACCCTGCTCTGTGTGTGCAGCTCCAACCCTGCTCTGTGTGTGTGCAGCTCCAACCCTGCTGTGTGTGTGCAGCTCCAACCCTGCTCTGTGTGTGCAGCTCCAACCCTGCTCTGTGTGTGCAGCTCTAATCCTGCTGTGTGTGTGCAGCTCCAACCCTGCTGTGTGTGTGCAGCTCCAACCCTGCTGTGTGTGCAGCTCCAACCCCGCTCTATGTGTGCAGCTCTGACCTGCTCTGTGTGTGCAGCTCTGACCTGCTCTGTGTGTGCAGCTCCAACCCTGCTCTGTGTGTGCAGCTCCAACCCTGCTCTGTGTGTGCAGCTCCAACCCTGCTCTGTGTGTGCAGCTCCAACCCTGCTGTGTGTGCAGCTCCAACCCTGCTCTGGGTGCAGCTCCAACCCTGCTCTGGGTGCAGCTCCAACCCTGCTGTGTGTGTGCAGCTCCAACCTGTTCTGTGTGTGCAGCTCCAACCCTGCTCTGTGTGTGCAGCTCCAACCCTGCTCTGTGTGTGCAGCTCCAACCCTGCTCTGTGTGTGCAGCTCCAACCCTGCTCTGGGTGCAGCTCAACCCTGCTCTGTGTGCAGCTCCAACCCTGCTCTGTGTGTGCAGCTCCAACACTGCTCTGTGTGTGCAGCTCCAACCCTGCTCTGGGTGCAGCTCAACCTCTGCTCTGTGTGTGCAGCTCCAACCCTGCTCTGTGTGCAGCTCCAACCCTGCTGTGTGTGCAGCTCCAACCCTGCTGTGTGTGTGCAGCTCCAACCCTGCTCTGTGTGTGCAGCTCCAACCCTGCTCTGGGTGTGCAGCTCCAACCCTGCTGTGTGTGCAGCTCCAACCCTGCTCTGGGTGCAGCTCCAACCCTACTCTGGGTGCAGCTCCAACTGCTCTGTGTGCAGCTCCAAACCCTGCTCTGTGTGCAGCTCCAACCCTGCTCTGGGTGCAGCTCCAACCCTGCTGTGTGTGTGCAGCTCCAACCCTGCTCTGTGTGTGCAGCCCCAACCCTGCTCTCTGTGCAGCTCCAACCCTGCTCTGTGTGTGCAGCTCCAACCCTGCTCTGGGAGCAGCTCCAACCCTGCTCTGTGTGTGCAGCTCCGACCCTGCTGTGTGTGTGCAGCTCAATCCCTGTTGTGTGTGTGCAGCTCCAACCCTGCTGTGTGTGTGCAGCTCCAACCCTGCTCTGGGTGCAGCTCCAACCCTGCTCTGGGTGTGCAGCTCCAACCCTGCTCTGGGTGTGCAGCTCCAACCCTGCTCTGGGTGTGCAGCTCCAACCCTGCTCTGGGTGCAGCTCCAACCCTGCTCTGTGTGTGCAGCTCCAACCCTGCTGTGTGTGTGCAGCTCCAACCCTGCTGTGTGTGTGCAGCTCCCACCCTGCTCTGGGTGCAGCTCCAACCCTGCTCTATGTGTGCAGCTCTGACCTGCTCTGTGTGTGCAGCTCTGACCTGCTCTGTGTGTGCAGCTCCAACCCTGCTCTGTGTGTGCAGCTCCAACCCTGCTCTGTGTGTGCAGCTCCAACCCTGCTCTGTGTGCAGCTCCAACCCTGCTCTGGGTGCAGCTCCAACCCTGCTCTGGGTGCAGCTCCAACCCTGCTGTGTGTGTGCAGCTCCAACCTGCTCTGTGTGTGCAGCTCCAACCCTGCTCTGTGTGTGCAGCTCCAACCCTGCTCTGTGTGTGCAGCTCCAACCCTGCTCTGTGTGTGCAGCTCCAACCCTGCTCTGGGTGCAGCTCAATCCCTGCTCTGGGTGCAGCTCCAACCCTGCTCTGTGTGTGCAGCTCCAACCCTGCTCTGGGTGCAGCTCAACCCTGCTGTGTGTGTGCAGCTCCAACCCTGCTCTGTGTGCAGCTCCAACCCTGCTGTGTGTGCAGATCCAACCCTGCTGTGTGTGTGGAGCTCCAACCCTGCTCTGTGTGTGCAGCTCCAACCCTGCTCTGGGTGTGCAGCTCCAACCCTCTGTGTGTGCAGCTCCAACCCTGCTCTGGGTGCAGCTCCAACCCTACTCTGGGTGCAGCTCCAACTGCTCTGTGTGCAGCTCCAAACCCTGCTCTGTGTGCAGCTCCAACCCTGCTCTGGGTGCAGCTCCAACCCTGCTGTGTGTGTGCAGCTCCAACCCTGCTCTGTGTGTGCAGCCCCAACCCTGCTCTCTGTGCAGCTCCAACCCTGCTCTGTGTGTGCAGCTCCAACCCCGCTCTGGGTGCAGCTCCAACCCTGCTCTGTGTGTGCAGCTCCAACCCTGCTCTGTGTGTGCAGCTCCAACCCTGCTGTGTGTGTGCAGCTCCAACCCTGCTGTGTGTGTGCAGCTCCAACCCTGCTCTGGGTGCAGCTCCAACCCTGCTCTGGGTGTGCAGCTCCAACCCTGCTCTGTGTGTGCAGCTCCAACCCTGCTCTGGGTGCAGCTCCAACCCTGCTCTGGGTGTGCAGCTCCAACCCTGCTCTGTGTGTGCAGCTCCAACCCTGCTCTGTGTGCAGCTCCAACCCTGCTCTGTGTGTGTGCAGCTCCAACCCTGCTCTGGGTGCAGCTCCAACCCTGCTCTGTGTGTGCAGCTCCAACCCTGCTCTGTGTGTGCAGCTCCAACCCTGCTCTGGGTGCAGCTCCAACCCTGCTCTGTGTGTGCAGCTCCAACCCTGCTCTGTGTGTGCAGCTCCAACCCTGCTCTGGGTGCAGCTCCAACCCTGCTCTGTGTGTGTGCAGCTCCAACCCTGCTCTGTGTGTGCAGCTCCAACCCTGCTCTGTGTGTGCAGCTCCAACCCTGCTCTGGGTGCAGCTCCAACCCTGCTCTGGGTGCAGCTCCAACCCTGCTCTGTGTGTGCAGCTCCAACCCTGCTCTGGGTGCAGCTCCAACCCTGCTCTGTGTGTGCAGCTCCAACCCTGCTCTGGGTGCAGCTCCAACCCTGCTCCTGCTCCCAGACCCAGCTTTCAGCCCTTTGCTGCTAAAAGCTGAAAGCTCCATGTGCAGGTGCAGCTCATCCCAGGCTGTCCATGCAGAACTGCAGCACCCAGAGCTTTATTTCCCCCACAGAAACCAGGCTGAGAGCTCCCTCAGCTCCCCTGTTAGTGTCTGGTGGCTCTCAGGTTTCTTGGGGATTTTTGTTGTGCTCAGGGAGCCTGCAAAATTTCCTACCTGGAACATAAAATGTGCCAGGTTCTTCAAATGCACAAAGGACCAAACTTTTTCATTTTCCTGCAGTGTAGCAGAGCACTGGTGTGTGCAGCATCAGCTTGGACTTGCTCATATGACACAATGGTGCCTCAGAGCAGTTGTGCTGATGAGAAGCACCTCAGCCCTTCCCCTCCAGCTGCAGCTCCCTGCCAGGGCTCACATGTCTGGGCTAAGCACCATGACTGCCAAGGGAAATGTCAGCAAGGCACAGAATTACCTCAGCCCTGCAATCTCTGCCTGGGAGGACAGAAAGCTCAGGACTTTGATGAGGTTTTGCCTGAAAATGGAAGCACCAGAGTTGGGTGATCTAAGCAGGCTACACTGTTCTTCCTTAGGATCCAAACCAAAACACATCCTTCTGTATTGGTAATATTTCAGATAACTTGTCTGCAATCAAATCCAAACTCAGGCTTTCAGGAATGGATTTCATTATTATCTCCTGGACTTTTTCACCCTTCTCTTTAACTCACCCTCCTCTTTAACCCACCTGAAACAGGAGAACATACACAATATATTTGTGTATCTATCATGTCTTAAAGTAGATCACAGACACTGGGCCAGACCTACCTTGATGCACCAGATATCCACAGTCAGGGTCATGGGCAACTTGCAGTAAAATTTCTTCCACGTCTCTGTTCTTTCCAGGAGGGTTTACCAGAGCAGTTATCTGTTGTTGCAGAGTCTTTGGCAAAGCCATGAGTTGTGTAAACTGACCTTCTGGACTTTTATCAATCTGAATGTTATAAAAGTAAGACATTAAAAACATTCAGTTCTCTTTTTTTTTTTAAAGAAGTTAGAAAATTGACCTCTGATAAATCTCACAGAACCTGATCTATTTCACTGGAAAAGATCCTTAACAATGGTAATAAAAACTTCCCAAGAACAGGGAAATGCAGCATCTCAGTTTTCAACTTGAAGAATGAGTCACTGTAAGGGTTTTTATTCAAAGAAGACACACATGATCTTGCTGTGTCTGCAAGCAAATATTCATTGAAACTCTATCATTTCTGTTGTATCCAATTTCCTTTGGAAACACAAGCACAGGACAATAAAAAAAAGCTCCCCAAAGACCCCTCAGCTGAGTTTCTTCTGCCTGAATATAATCAAACTGCAGACACACACACACTTCAAGTTTAGCTAGAAAACCATTTGCTCTGCTTTAAACTCCAAAGCACATCTGGTTTGTATAATCTGAAGCAAACATTCATCCCACATTTTGCAATCTAAATCAGAAATCCAAGGAGCCTTTTTTGAATACAACGATAGCAACGTGCAGGCCTGGACAGATTTCTCCAAACTGCAACGCACCATGGGGCAGAGCTCTCCAAGAGAGGAGGAAAATCTGAAGAGCTCCATTCCTCCCACACAAGGTTTTAGCCACTTCATGGAGACATCAGACAGGAGCCTGACTGCCCTCTCCACTCCCTTTTGCAAGTGTGGAGAAAATGATCTCCAGATGAGTCAGCCACAACTGCAGAGGCAGCGAGAGGGAGCAGCTCTGAGCTCTGTGTGGGAGGAAGCAGAGCCTGAACCAGAGCTCAGGGCTGGGCTCTGCCTCCCCTGAGCCAGGGATCCTCTCTGCAGCTCTGCATCTCCTGAGAAAGGGGTTCCATTCTGTTCCTGTACCCCCAGCAGCACAAGGGATTCTCTCTGTAACTCTGCATCTCCTGAAAAAGGGGATCCATTCTGTTCCTGCACCCCCAGCAGCACAAGGGATTCTCTCTGCATCTCCTGAAAAAGGGGTTCCATTCTGTCCCTGCACCCCCAGCAGCACTCAGGCACCCTTGAGCAAGGAATTCTCTCTGCATCTCCTGAAAAAGGGGTTCCATTCTGTTCCTGCACCCCCAGCTGCACAAGGGATTCTCTCTGCATCTCCTGAGAAAGGGGATCCATTCTGTTCCTGCACCCCCAGCTGCACTCAGGCACCCCTGAGCAAGGGATTCTCTCTGCAGCTCTGCATCTCCTGAGCAAGGGATTCTCTCTGTAACTCTGCATCTCCTGAGAAAGGGGATCCATTCTGTTCCTGCACCCCCAGCAGCACAAGGGATTCTCTCTGTAACTCTGCATCTCCTGAAAAAGGGGATCCATTCTGTTCCTGCACCCCCAGCAGCACAAGGGATTCTCTCTGTAACTCTGCATCTCCTGAAAAAGGGGATCCATTCTGTTCCTGCACCCCCAGCAGCACTCAGGCACCCCTGAACAAGGGATTCTCTCTGCAGCTCCTGAGAAAGGGGATCCATTCTGTTCCTGCACCCCCAGCAGCACAAGGAATTCTCTCTGCAGCTCTGCATCTCCTGAAAAAGGGGATCCATTCTGTTCCTGCACCCCCAGCTGCACTCAGGCACCCCTGAACAAGGAATTCTCTCTGCATCTCCTGAAAAAGGGGCTCCACTCTGTTCCTGGCACCCCAATAAGCACAGCAAGATGTGAGCAATAAAGTATGAAATGCTTGTTTAAATGCCCTCATTTTGCTGTTGGTTTGAAGCAGTCTTGCTGACTGTTATGGGATTGTGGAGAGATTTATTAGCCAGCAATAAATGTGCAGTATGCTACCAGTATTTGTTTAAAGGAAGCATTACTAATTCTTTCCCAAATTCATTTCAATATTTCTTGCACCAAACTGTACATAAGCAATAAGAAAACTTGGAGACAGCTGCAGGATAATACAGGTTTGCCTGTATTTTACCCCAAAGCATTGCAGTGAAAGTGTTTACTGTACTCAAGCCTGCAGTTAAATTAATTTCTAACAAAAACACATCCTAAAAGGTGGCATTTGGGACAGAATTACCAAAGCTTGAGGATAAAGAGATACCCACACCCATGAGACAAGTGGTGCTATTTGTGACTTCACCATGAAGTTCATATCACACTTGAATATTACAAAAGGGAAAATTGCTACTGACTGTGGCATCTCTCCCTTAACTGCAATGTTACACCAGAAAAATGGAATTCAAGATATTGGTCACTTTGGATTTCCCAAAAAAAGCTAAGGAAAAATGGGTTTGTATGGGTATTAATGCCAGAAATTCACTTGGGTTTAGTCAGGTGATATTCATAGCTGGAACTGGAGGATTTTGGATTTCCCAAAAAGCTAAGGAAAATCAGTTTTGTATGGGTATTAGTGCCAGAATTTCATTTGGGTTTAGTCAGGTGATATTCATAGTTAGAACTTGAGGATTTTTGGATTTCTCAAAAAGCTAAGGAAAAATGGGTTTGTGTGGGTATTAATGCCAGAATTTCATTTGGGTTTAGTCAGATGATCTTGATGGAATTCAAGAAAGATGGAATTCAAGGTATTGATCACTTTGGATTTCCCAAAAAAAGCTAAGGAAAAATGGGTTTGTGTGGGTATTAGTGCCAGAATTTCATTTGGGTTTAGTCAGGTGATCTTGATGAATTCAAGAAAGATGGAATTCAAGGTATTGATCACTTTGGATTTCCCAAAAAAGCTAAGGAAAAATGGGTTTGTGTGGGTATTAATGCCAGAATTTCACTTGGGTTTAGTCAGGTGATATTCATAGCTGGAACCTGAGGATTTTTGGATTTCTCAAAAAGCTAAGGAAAAATGGGTTTGTGTGGGTATTAGTGCCAGAATTTCACTTGGGTTTAGTCAGGTGATATTCATAGCTGGAACTGGAGGATTTTTAGATTTCCCAAAAAGCTAAGAAAAAATGGGTTTGTGTGGGTATTAATTTCATTTAGATTTAGTCAGGTGATTTTCCTAGCTGGAACTTGAGGAGGTTTTTTGTGAGATGCACTTTTTGATTGCAGAGCTGCACCTCTGAGTTACAGCCTCACCCCTGTAACACAAACCATCTGCTGATTCCTCACTTCCCAGCCTGTCATTTCCATGTGGAACCCATTAGAACCCAGGTTTTACTGCTCTGCTTCCCTTGCTGGGGTCCATTCTGTGCTCATACAGAAAATGAGCAGTAACTCCTCCATATAAAAACCCTGCCAGTGCTGAAGCCTTGTGAAAAGCTGTTTCAAGGAGAACACTTGCCTCAAGCTTCCCCTGCTGGTGCTTGTACACCACTTGAGGGCAGCCCTGCAGTATGGAACTGTACAGCTTCTGGAAATGGGCAATGTTGGGCTGCACTATGTTGTGCACTTTGAATCTGTCTTCTCCTATTATCATCCTGAAATCACCTAGGCAGGAAAAGAGAGAGTTCAGCTATTAGGAAAACCCCAAAACATGAAGGAGAATATCACAGAAATCAACATAGTACAGAGCTGTCATTTAAATCTACTCTCCAATATTATGTATGCCAATAGAATCCACAATAATCATCTTCTAAGAGTCAAAAAAACTATTCAAACACCTTCAAGCACAGAAAAAATGTCCTTGAAGGCACATATTTTTATATATATATATATAGCTTCTGATACAATGTCATCAGCCTACCTGTCCACATCTTTACATGGAAACAAAATAATTCCAGCTGTTACTGTCAAGTAACAGTTGCAGTCTTTGCAAACAATAATTACTAAACAAATTGCCCAGTCCTCATGCTTTGTATCCATAAGAAAATGAGCTGAAATGTTCCAATTTGAGAGGTAATAATTTGCATTCTGCACTCCAAGGGCAGCACCTGCAGTTCAGCAGTCACTGTAAGATCACTGGATGACTTTTTCTCCTACCTTGACATTGTTAGTAGCAGTATTCCAAAGCAATTCTTTACAATGTTAAAATAACTGTAAATATAAATGTTACATTACTGGCCTTTACAGATACATGACTGTAAGTTTCAAAGGGAATAAATGAAAAGCCAGTCAGTCTGTATGAAAGCACTCCACAAGCTCTGTGAGGTACCAGCCTGGCTGCTTGCAGGGTTTCCAGCCAGGAGCTGGATGCTCAGTGTAGCTGCTATCACCAACCAAAATTCTGAATCAATTCCTTTTCCCACTTCCCACATTCAGGAGAGAAATGTTGTTGAAAGGTGCCAACTTGCTAGCCTTCCTTAGTTTATTTCAGTTTATGCAGAGCCACAAAACAAACACTTCACATATAAATGCTACTGACTCAGTGCTCTCAAAAAATGCAGGAGAAAATAAAAGAGAAACATTTTCTAAATTAAAGCATTAACAACTCTTCTCAGCAGTCTCCAAGGAGACTGATTAGAGTAACACATAAAATCAATTTGGTCTACTAGTACAGCCTCTGAAAGACTGAAGGAAATGGCAGCAAAACAAAAATCCACCAGCAGCCTTTTCCTTGTGCATCCCCAGCTGGGAGCTGTGTGGCTGCAGCTTTGCTCACACAGCACAGCCAGTCTCAGCATTTCACTGATTTTTGTTTAACTGCACTGTTTCAAAGAGTAAATAAATATTTTGGTCAGGTGGGCAGAGGAGCACTGAACATCCCTGGCTGGCAATCCCACTGTCAGCACCCTCCTCCTGGTGCTGTAAAACAGGCTAAAATTCAGGAGAGAGCTGCTCTGCAAAAGCAAGCTGCAATCTGAACTGCCCTGGGAAGTGTTACATAAAACAGTGACACTCCTGAGTACAGCCAGGCTGCAGCTCAGACCCCTCTGTGCTTCCTTTAAAAGCCAAAACTGCATTTCTGTATGAGCCAGGGAAGTGCTGTGTAAAGCACAACTCCAACCAAGCTCCTTCAGGGTAATTCCAGTAAGGATGGCAACATTTAAAAAGCACTGCTGAGTTAAATTGTAACAATTACATCTTATACTGAAAAACCATTTCCAGTAGTTTTTTTCAATATTTTTCCTTACCAATTTCCTAAAAAAAAAAAGAAACTCAACAAATACCAAGCAGGAGTGTTAAATGTAAATCAAAGAATCATAATCAGGATCTTTGAGTTAACTAAGCAAGAGCCTTAAACACAGCACACTCAACAAGAGATGACAAGCTATGAGTCAGACTATCAGATGACTCAACATTGCACTGAGTGCAAAGAAACATTTTTTTTCCCAAGGTTTTGAAACATTCCACCAAAACACAATCCATGCAAACAGGAGAGAAGCCCCATTATTTCATCAGATCCAATCACTCCCCCTGAGCTGCTCACAAACCAAGCAGGTACAGGCAGCGCTGCTGAGGCAGCTGCACCTATTTCCTGTGAATAAAGCCAATGACTGGGGCTGTTACATAACCAGGCACAGAGAATTCTGTGAGTGCAGGCCCAGAGCAGGAAGGGAGATGAGTGATCACACCTGAGAGCCCCAGACTCACCAGAGTAGGAGAGGCCAGCAATCTGCAGGAAAAGCTCCTCTTCAGAGAAGCTCTCTGGCAGCATGAGGAAGGATGCCAGCACTGCACTCTTCAGGTTGCTGACAAGAGCAGCCTGCAGCTTGCTGTTCTCATTCTGGGCCAGGATTTTCACCTGCAAAAGCACAGACATTAGGAAGCAAGACCACAGCAAAGTGCTACTGAAGCTGGAGCTAGAAATGTTATTTATTTTTCCATGCCAGATTGAGTAAGAATTAATTGAAGAGTAGATGTTACTAGCATGGTACAACAAGTACCAGAGTATCCCCACCACGTGAGACAAAACAATGTGATTTTAAGAATTAAGACTCTGCTAGAAAAAGCTGTTTTCACACACTGGCTTGGAAGTGCTATATGAACCAGACATGAGCTAGTCACCTTTTCATACTTGTGAATTTAAGATTAATCAGAACAGGAAATATGAATGCATCAACAGATGTGTGATTGTGCAATAAGAAAAAAGACTATAATAAAGAGAACAGAACACCAGACAGAATTTTCTTATTCATCTTCTTTTTTTTTTTTTTTTTTTTTTTTTAATAGAGGACTCTCCTATCAAATGCTTCAAGCAGTTTCTCAGCCAGGGGCTGTGCTAGAGGAAGCAGGGCTTTATTTTTGCATTTTGCTTGAGGGGATCCTCACTTACCCATGAGGAACAGATCACTTGAATGCCTCTACCTGCCACTAGAAGTGTTCATTTTTAGGAAACATTGAAACTGTTCAAGACCAACTAGAGAATCAAATCACCTAGGGTATGGAAATACATTGAAATAAAAAGCAGATCTTTGGTAAGAGCTGAAGACAGAAAGAGTGGCAGATGAAGGGAAGCTGGTTTGGGAGATGGATAACTGTGCAATTCCAGAAACAACTCCCTTAGGAATCCCTGCTTGCTGGGAGTTTGTCTTTTTCAAGTGCTCTGGTTAAGCAATCCTGTCTTGCTTACAAAAGGCAGCTTTTAATATTTGTCTATTCTACAACAACTTTGTGAACAAAGGTACCCACCTTGCTTTTTCTCAAATCTCATCAAGAAATTCACTCAGATGCACATTCCTAACTTGTAGCTACGGGGAAATCTAAGGGAAGTTGGAACAGGAAAATCTGTGCTGGCACCCCAAGCAGTCCCACAGGTGACTGCAGTACCTCAGGATTGCCATGGAAACACCAGCAGGTTATGGACACCACAGTCAGAGCCTTTCAAACACAAAACTCAGCAGAGATGCTGTTCCTCCTCATGCAATACACCTTAAAGAAGCAAAAGGAATGAATAATCTCCTCCTTTTCTAAACCACCCCCCCAGTACAAAGCAGGATTTTTTTCAGAGTGCAATGGTTATCCCCTGGTAAAACATGAATGTTGATTCTTGGGGTAAATCTGACAGAGCACCACAGTGAAGGAAGGCTTTTTCACAGTACACAGAATTTATATTCACTGTGCCATGCCACAAATCCAAGCAGCAGCAAAGGCAGCTCCACTGAAAACAGCCATTCACCATTCACTGCTCAAGTGCCATCCAGAATTCTCCCTTCACTTCTCTTTCTCAATGGATTAACAAAGATAACAGCTGCTCTAACCTGGCTCATGCTGTAATTCATCTCTGCAGATAAAGCCAGCACTCTGAGACAATCCATTCAAACTTTCACTCCAAGTTTTTTAGCTAAAAGCATGATTAACTCCTCTTCCAAGACCTGAAGAGATTTCTCCTCCAATTCTCCCCCTCCACTCGTAACAAATTTTCCCTTAGCACTGCTGCCACCTGCTGAAAGCACAACGAGGCAGGCACAAGGGGGAAAGCAAAGATTATTTTTTGTGGTTCATTCAATTATGAACCAGACAGTAACTGCACAGCAAAGCTGCTTTCATCTTTAAAGATTTCCATTCTTTAGCTGTGTTAAATTTTGGCCACCCCTATAATCTGTTATAAAAGGCAAATAATATGTTTAACATTAAAGGGACTTGGCATTAACAGAGTTATTCAAGATTTACTAGAGGCAGAAAACTGTTATTAATAAACTCCCCTTTAGGGGTTCTTTTTCCACAGAACATCATTAGGAACTCCATTTCACCTCCTCTCTCAGAGATCATCCCTCTGGGGCTGCATCCCTAAATCTGGGCAGATTATTTGAGCACAGAGCCCTGACAGATAAAGCTCAAACCCCAAGAGATTCTTTCCCAGCCCTGTAAATTGCTGCATTTGCAGAGAGAGCAGAGCAGTTACCGGCTTCTGCAGGCGCCCAGCCACATAGAGAGTGTTCCAGTGAAACAGATCCTCAATCAGGGCATCAGTGCTAATCACTCCATACTTTATCATCTGCAAAAAAAAACCACAAAAGAAAGGCTTTGGAAAAAACTTCTACCTGCACTGTTTTCCCTACATGGAACTTACTACTTGCTATAACTGTCCTTAATCCCAAGGCACACACACCTCCAATAAAAACTGGAAGATGTTGCAGACATTTTTTCATAGAAATCCTTTCTTTCACATTTGTCCATCTTCTGGGAAGCAAAGCCCCAGAAGAAGAATGTAAACAATTGTTATCAGCTGCTGTGAAATGTAGCAGGTGTCCCTGTGATTGGCTCATCTTCCATGGGTACCATTAAAGGCCAATCACAGGAGCAGCTCAGGGACAGATTCCCTGAGCAAAGAACTTTGTTATTCTTTCTATTCTATTCTTAGCTGAGCAGCTCTCTGCAACTTCTCTTCTTATTCTTTTTAGTACAGTTATAATGTATTATATATCTTATATAAATAAATCAAGCCTTCTGATCAAGAAACAAGATTCTCATCCTTCTCTCACCCCAGTGACCGTCTAAGGCCGCTGTAATAGGAAAACATTTTTATCTTTTAATTAACAGATGACGTAAAAGAAAAATCCCTACATGGAACTTACTACTTGCTATAACTGTCCTTAATCCTAAGGCACACATACCTCCAATAAAAAAAATGGAAAACATTTTTATGTTTTAACTAACACATGAGGCAAAAGAAAAAATCTCCCTCCTATTGACATTCCAACTTCTGCAAGCAGAAAATGGAATGCATGAAACTAAGATCCTTTCTAGAACCAAAGCTGCAATAAAGCCAGCAGCCAAATATTACAACAGCTGGAATAATCCACATTAGCCTTTATATTAAAAAATATAGTAAAAAATTATATTTATTAAAAATATTTTAAAATACTGAAGCAATAGTTTGTCAGAGACCTAAATTAAAACCTCGAGACATTTATGTATCCTGTTATTGGGAGGTGGGGTGTGTATCAAGGAGTTTTTTCTTTTGCTATTTGATGTTAAGAAAAAAAAATTGTGATTTTGCAGCTTATTTTATGTAACTGGACTTTCCACAGTTTGTTACCAGAATTTCCAAAGATTATCACCACAGCAAGGCAGGCAGCTCCAGAATTTCTGGATACCAAAGGAGCACAGGCTGTGATAGGACTGAGACATTAGAACATAAGAGCAGGGCATGAAGAGCCAAGAACAAAATGTCATGGCAAACACCACTTCAAATTAAATCCCAAATCCCTTTTTACACCAAAATAAGGGTTAAACCCCAATATCTCATAGAGGGACAAGAACAGCAAGACTGACAGTCCTCCCTACCAAACACAGAGGTGCAGGAACAGAACTGCTGGACAAGAACCATTTACCAGAATCATTGATTACACCCAAACCTCACAGGTCAGGAGATGAGGCCCTAAACAACACAAATGTCAATTCCAGCTTGCTGTGGTAAATTGCATTTTATATCCAACAGCCCACTTTGCTGTGACTACATGGTCAACTGCTGAAATGAAGCATCACCAAAACCTCACCACCACCAAAACTAGCAGACAGAAAGCAATAAGGAATATAAATCCAGCTCCTGAAATGCTTTAGCTCTAAGTTCCAAACACTGCTCACACTCCTAAGGTGTAAGACAGGCTGCTCTGTTTCCTTTTTAATTAAAATGCTGTTAGTGAAGCAGTTTGAGACATAAATATTGAAGATACCACGAGTTAATCTACAATTACAATCTGCAATATTTGCTTCCTGAAATCTGCTTTAAGCTAATCATCTTAATACTTCACAGACATAAATATTTGACTCCATTCACTCACACTACTTGTACTTACCCTGCCATTGCATGGCACTAAGGTGTTGTAGTAAATCCCCGCTCCATATCCCTGTATGGTACTTATGTTTTTGGGCCCAAAGAATTTAAGGAAGGAATAATGACTCCTGTTCTTTGACAAGTTTGTCATATGCCAGGTCACAACATCATCAACAGCAAACACGAAGTCCAGCATATTTGTCTGAGGAGAACAAGAGAAGTGGTGGGGTTTAAATGTCAAGAAGAACCAATGTTATCATAATAATTTAAGATATACTCAGTAGCAAACTTCCAGCTAAATATTTTTCATGAGTAAAAAAATAAAAAGCCAAACCATAAGTATTAATGTCAGATACAGTTCAAAGGTTCCAGTGAAGTTGTATGTTTATTTTCAAGTATATCAGACAGTCCAAAATTTTCCTGTCCTGGTCAAGACCAAATTTTAACCCTGCAGGACAGGGGAGCAGGTGTGAGATGTTCCCACCCAAACCCACAGCTGAGTGGAACAGCTCACAGTGCTAATGAACGGCACTTTTCGGCCATGAATGGGGGAATGTGGGCAGATAAAGGCACCACCCGAGAGCTGGCAGCAGGGAACTGCATTTCTAGGATATTCCTTTGTAGTGTATTCCTTTGCTTTTCTCAACAAAACCCAAAAAATAAAAATAAACATTATTTCCAGGCTGTGAAGATGAGGAAGCTCCCCAGACTGCCATTTCAGTGCGGCAATATATTTGAAATCCCCCTCATACTGTGCCCAGCAGTTCACGAGATGCAGTAACTCTAAAAGCAGAGATAAACAACCTGACACACACCGGGCTGAGAGGGACCCCGAGCCCCCACAGTGCCAGCCCCACTGCCGGGACCGCCCCGGGCTCGGCCGGACACCCGCCCCCCGCCATTCCCGGGGTTTGGGATCGCTGCCCCTCGCCGTTCACAGCCGCAGGGCCGCAGCGGCTCCGGGGCGCGGAACGCCGCGGGGCCCGAGCGCTCACCTCGCCGTGATCGGCCGAGGCCCCCGCCTGCCGGAACACCCCGGAGCCGTAGGCGAAGGCCAGGCTGAGCTCCTGCGGGAACTGCGCCAGCACCCGGCGGAACTTCACGGCCGAGCTGGACAGCACGGGCAGCGCCATGGCCCCGGCCACGGGCCCGCCCGGCCTGGCCCGGCCCGGCGCTCCCGCCCACCGGCGGCGGCAGGAGAGGCCGCGATGGGGAGCGAGAGCGCCGCGCTGCGCCCCCTGCGGCCCGGCCTGGGCATGGCCGCAACGCCGGGGCTGGGCGGGCCGGGGGCAGCTCACAGGGACATGCTCCGCGTCCCCTCGGTGCTTAGCGTCACCTCAGTGCTCGCTGTCCCCTCACTGCCCAGTATCCCCTCGGTGCTCCACTCATGGTACCGTCAGTGCTCAGCGTCCCCTCTGTGCTCAGCGTCTGTCCCCTCGGTGCTCCACTCATGGTACCCTCAGTGCTCAGCGTCCCCTTGCTGCTCAGTGTCCTCTCAGTGCTCCACTCAGAGTCCCCTCAGTGCCCAGTATCCCCTCGGTGCTCCCCTCAGGGTCTTCTTCGTGCTCCACTCACTGTCCCCTTAGTGCTCCACTCGTGGTACCTTCGGTGCTCCACTCAGTGTCCCCTCAGTGCTTCGCTCATGATAACCTCAGTGTCCCCTCATTGCCCCTTCACTGTCCCCTCAGTGCTCCTCTCAGTGTTCCCTCACTATCCCCTCAGGATCCCTTCAGGCTTCCCTGAGGGTCCTCACAGTGCTCCTCACAGGGTACCCCCAGAATCCCCTCAAGGTCCCCACACTATCCCTTCATGGTTCCTTCAGGCCTCCCTGAAGGTCCCTTCATTGTCCCCTCACTGTCCCTTCAGGCTTCTCTGAAGGTCCTCTCGCTGTCCCTTCACTGTCCCTTCATGGTCCCCTCAGTGCTCCTCACAGGGTACCCCCAGTGTCCCCTCAGGGTACCCTCACTATCCCTTCATGGTCCCTTCAGGCTTCTCTGAAGGTCCCCTCATTGTCCCCTCATTGTCCCCTCACAATCCTTTCAGGCTGCTCTGAAGGTCCTCTCACTGTCCCCTCACTGTCCCTTCATGGTATCCTCAAGTGCTCCCCACAGGCTACCCCCAGTATCCTCTCATTGCCCCCTCACTGTCCCCTTGGGGTCCCTTCAGGCTTCCCTGAGGGTCCCCCCAGTGCTCCTCACAGGGTACCCCCAGCTTCCCCTCAGGGTCCCCTCACTATCCCTTCATGGTCCCTTCAGGCTTCCCTGAATGTCCCCTCACTGTCCCTTCATGGTCCCTTCAGGCTTCTCTGAATGTCCCCTCACTGTCCCCTCAGGGTCCCCCCAAACTGTGCTGTCCCACCAAACCAAGCACAATGAGGTGATGCTCACCATGCAGGCCTAACATTTAGTCTTCCCCCCCACCGCTGCTTCATCTTAATTTATTTAGGTCATTACAATTCTGCACCCCTTCTTCAATTGTTTTTCCTCCTCTTTCTTTTAATTTTTTTTTTTAATAAATTCACATTTAATTCTGTTCCGAGGCTTTCCTCAGGACTTGTTGCCGGCGTTCCAGTTCTTCACACATCCCCCAGGGAACACAAACACAAACCCACAGCGTTTAATCATCGTGGCTGTGCTCAGGGCTGTCTCACGCTCTCCTCGTGCTGAGCCTGCCTTGGTTTGAACGTTCAAGTCCTACACAATAAACCTGTCTGGGCTCTGTGTGAGTGCTAAATGTATAAATGGGCCTCATGAAATTGAAGCGTGTCTTGTTCCCTCATGATTTTACACTTGCCTGCATCTGGTACCCAAAAATCACATTTTATCTTCCTGTGGTTTATGGCTTTCAAAATTCCCTACCTGAGGTCTGAGGGAAGGCTGGCAGCCGGAGATAAATTTATGCTCTCGCTAAATTCCAAACACAGTAAGATTTTTAGACATCACTGGGCTCATAGTATCTGATGAAAATAAATATGAAATGTTCTGTAACTTTGTTACACCCGAGAAAGTTTGATATAGACAGCTAAGCCACCATCTATACAATTATTATTCTGAAGACAGATAAACATATGACAAATGGTGCAGTGGGAATTTTGGGAGAGAGCACCTGAAGCAAGAGAACAATCCTTGTATTGGCAAACAATCTAAAACTTTAATAATGTGAGGCAGGTTCCACCATAAAACTGCACCAGAGCTCTACTTTTCTGAGCTTTTCTACATCAAATGATGCAGCCAGAGAGACCCTTCTGAATATTGACTTTCAGAGGAGAAGCCATAGCATGCTAGGAGGAATGTGTTTATATTAGAAATAACCACATTATAGCTAATGAATTTTTATTATTCTGAATAATAAGGTCCCAAAGGTGAAATTATGGCTGGAGTTTGGAGACTTTTGTTCTCCCCCAGGACTGTGATTCATTGCCCAGTAATGTCTCTGAACTGATTTAGCTGCTCATAAGTCAGATCATGGACCTTGTTCTTTCTTTAAAAGAAAAGTATTTTAGTTATTAAAAATATTTTAGTTATTAAAGATATTAATAACACACTGATATTAAATGCTACATCAATATATTAAGTATACATATATTATGTATATTATATGCATATATATGTATATATATAAATAAACTATAATTAATAATTATTACTTAAATACTTCATGTCACACAATATAAAAACAGCAGATTTTTTGAGCTTATATTTTAAGTTTTTTCTGTTTCTTAGGTTGGCCAAAGATTTTGCATCACTTTTTAGAGAATGATCTAACTCTACAGAAACATTTTGGTGATATAAGTAACTGGTATTGCTTGGCTGGCTCTTTTTGGCTGGTATTTAAAAACTTCATTCAAAACCTTTGAAATATTTATACTAACTTACTGGTCAAGTTTGTTTTCTAAATTCTATTTACCTTTGCTGCTATAAAGAAGTCTAATTTTATTAAATCAAAATAGAAGCTGAAGGCCTTTATATATATTGTTATGGATAGTATGAAACTAGAATACACTCGTTCTAATAAATAATAAAAAAGGGGAAGATTCTTTGAAAATTAACAGGCAGGTAACCTTTCATAAGAAAGTTATACTCTTGGCTGACATTAGGAATTAAAGTAACAAAGCAAACTTTTGAGAGGGTATGATACCTGGGACGTTTTTCCTTGGATATTTGTATTAGAGAAAATCTAATATAGATTTTCTATCTATAAAGGGAAGAAGTTGCTCAAATATTGCAGAATAGTCCATCTCCACCTTTACCTTGATAGCTCAAGTTCTCTCATTGAGACTTCCAAGGTGGATTTTGTTCAAAAAACTTAAAGGCTCTGTTTTTCAACTTGTTCTTTGCTATTCTTCCTTAGCTGACTTTCATGTATTTTAAGCTAAGTCTAAAGTTTGTTCCTTGCATCTACTGCAGACTTTTAAATTGATTTTGTTTCCAGCAGCACAGGCAGTGTGGAGATGAATTGTCATCTGGGATGAAGCTCAGAGCTCATCTGAAAGTTTATGTAAAGCTCTGTTACGTCTCATACTGATTCTGAACTTGGCCTCTAATCTGTTTTTCAGTGGAAGTTTTGCTGTGCTAACTTTGGTAAGAAAGCCTACAAACACCAGAAGGTCTTCAGTCTGATTTTCGCTCTCAGCCAGCACTGCTGATGAAGGGAGCAGTTTTCTCTCCCTGCTTCTATCAGTGTAGGTGTTTGCGTGGCTGCAGATCAGAACAGATTGGGGAATTGGTGTGGGATCAAACCAACTGTTTGGGGTGCTCGGGGCTTGTTAAACCAGTCTGGTTTTAACCAGGTCACTGTGTGCTTCACCACACATGTTTGTGTTGGTATCAGCAGGAGAGATGAGATCTCTTCTTCTGTTGACAGTGCTGGTTCAAAAGGGAAAAGTACTTGTTTGGGGTTTTTTTAACAGAATTTTCACACTTAAAATCTTGGCTGTGAGGGATCCATGCATTAAAGTTGTGTAAGGAAGGAAACAGCATTCTGCATATTGCACAGTCTTTTGCTTTTATTCACTCCCTCCCAGCCAAGCAAGTTCTAATACTTACTACAGAGAGCATGACAGGAGTGTGACCTTGAGCCTTTATTTCATTTTTTTGGCAATAAAATGCACACTTTGAATAGCCCTCACATCAATGCATGTGTAATTTTTTTTCTGCCTTGCTACCTCTGTGCTGTCCAGCTCCTTAGCGGGAAGGAGTCTCACAGAGTTTGACATTTGCAGCTCGCTGTATCTATTGCACAATAGAAAATTCCAGTTTGGGTCTGCACAGAGTTATCTTAATAACAGCATTTTCAATTAAAATAATAGCTTCACTAACTTAATATGGGAATGTGAGTACTCACGAGCTGGTGGCAGCCTGGAGCTGGGCACAGCTCTGCTGCGTGCCTCTCTGTGCAGCTGGGGAATGCTGAGGTTTGGGAGGTGCTGGGTGCCTCACTGACGCTGCCTTTGCTGCCCCACAGTCTGCTCAATCCTCTGCTCTTCCTCCGTGGATCTTTCCCCAGCAAAATTGACAACTTTGTGCCCTTGGCTTGTGCAGCAGTGGGGAATCTGTCCTACTTTCCCACAGCATGTGTCTGTTTGGTGGAGGTGGCAGACTCCTGTGAGTGTGGAGTTGTTTCTTGCCTGTAACCGTTAAAAAATTCATTTTCATGGAGTAGTGGCAGCATCTGGAATCAGCAACTCGTGTTGTTTGTTTGAAATTTCTGTGATTGCACTATTTGAAATTCTCCATCTCTCCATCTTTTATTTATTTAAAGCATGGGTTCTGGTAATTGTCGCTGGTGCAGCTGCTCACACATCTGACTTGGATTGCTGTTTTTATATGCTAACAACTAAACACCACCAGGTGTCCTCTGTTTCTCTACCAGATCTGAATTACCTCCTGGAGATCCTGCTCTGGATTGGAAAATATTCATTTTGAACAAACCCCAGGGGTGAGGGGTGGCACACAGCCCTTCTCCTCAGCTTTGATGAGGTTGTGCTGTGCAGCCGCTTGGGAGCGTTAGGGGATTTGCACTGTGTGTTACATTTTGGTAGCACAGCTTTGCCCCTCATCCCCACAAGTTTTTTTGTGACTGTGGCTCATCTGTGTCCAAGGGATTGTTTTGCAGCAAGGACAGAGATGTGGCTGGCTATTTCCAGTGTCTGTTCCAGCAAGGACAGAGAATAGCTGGCTATTTCCAGGTGTCTCCTCCAGACCTGTTGCTGAAGGCACCTCAGCCATCACCACACACAAGATCATCCTGCTCTTATTTATTTATTAGCAGGAGTAGTTAGTATCAATCTACAAATTGATTCTTGCTAGAATAGCTGTCAAGGTAATTGAAATAAAAATGAGCATAAAAGTTGGTAAATACTGAAATTTGTGTGTTTTCTTCTTGCCTTGGTCCTGTCTCCTTGCGTGTTCTAGTCAGGAAGGGATTTCTGTGACAGACTGGCCATATGTGAGAGAACATATTTTTACACAGCAACATATCCTTCTGTGGGATGCAGTGAAGCACTGGGAGATGAAAATCGTGCTGTGTCCTTGCAGGTGCTGCACTGCAGGCTGCTCCATCCTGGACCAGGGAGATTTATTTTGTCCCCAGCAACTTCTGAGCTCAGGAAAATGACCTCTCTGTACGGGAGCAGCTGAAATGCCCCAGGAGCTGGGAGCTCCTGTTTTGCAGAAGTGATCAATAGCACTCATTCTTCTTCCTGAATGCCTTAAATCTGTATCCCACCTTCCAGCTTTTAGGGAAGTTAGACCTTATTTTGGATAAGAGATAAGAAAAAAAGCACATTTTATGGTTTTCGCTTCTCTGTGGAGACATCAACGAGCAGCAAATGAGGGTGTTCCCTTATCAGATGGAACAAATAGAAGCTGTAGGTTATCCCCAGTTCAATACTTTCTATTTCAGCTCTGTACTCCTGAATTATTCACAGCCCTGGCTCTGGAATGGTGACAGAGCTCCAGCTGCATTCCCAGCAGCATTGACCTAGAGCCACACCGGGTGGTGGCTCCTCTGTGAGACCAGTGATGACAGCAGCTGGAGGTGACTCCAAAAGAAATAATTTCAGTGATGGCATTGTATGGGAATAAATCACACAGCCTCCATTTCCCTCATGGTGGAAAAGCCAATTCTTTATTCACAAAACTCATCTTTATGCAGTTTTACAGACCTTGTGTGGGACTGCAATTGGTCAGTAGTTTTTTGCCAATTACTTAATTGGTTATTAACAAGTTGTTATTCTGCATTGATAGCTCACTCAAACCCTTGGTGTGTATGTGCAGGGACAGTTGTTTGTGACAGACAGTTTTCATTTTTCTGTCTGATGGTGTAAAAACCAGTTTATACAGTTGTAAGTTGCTTTTCACCCAGGAATAGATTGTTATGTTAACGAGCTGCTCCCACCAGGATTGCTCTCACATTGCAAAATTCTGGCTTTGACAAGGCCAGCCACTGATTCCAGGAGAGCAGCTTTAATTTTATGAAACCTTTCTTTATGATTTTTCTACCTTACTGCAACAGCAATGCTTTCAAGGGCACTGACTGTGATAGGATGCTCCCTTACCACCCTTTATTTTTAATTTCCATTTTGTGACTATTTCTAAATTAATATTTCTAAATGTAATTGGGTGATTCACCAGGATGTTTGTTCCTGTAATATGTGTAGATGGTGAGAAGTCATGTCAAGGGTGTTAGGCTGAGGGGGTGATGGTTTGAGCTGCTGAATGATCCCCATGGATTCTGCAGTGCTATTCCTGTGTATTTTAATTGATCAGCTGTTAATTACAGCTTAGCCACATTTGATTGCGTGCTAATTCATCAAAGTGAGATCTTGTAGCCAGCTTGTACAATTTGTGTGTTGGAGGAACTTTATTGGACACCAGCTTGAATTCAAGTGTCTGAATTAAAGTGGATTTAACTGCCTATGTTATTATTAATATGCTAATATATTTAAATCCTAAGGAAGGCAGTAATAGAGCTTCAATACAGGACATTATTTATTAGCCTAATAATTGTAGCCACCAAACTGCATATTCTCACCATGACGAGTTACCAAAGCAGAATTGAAATTCTGTGCACACACGACAAAGAATGAGAAGGATCATTAAGCAGAATAAACAGCAAGTGACACTGAAAAATACATTACAGTGATATTTTAAGCTAATGCTTGTGTGGGCTGTGCAAAAGCACAAAGAGTTTATCTCCTCCAATAATTTCTACAGTTCTGCCACTAAACAAGGGGCTTGTTCTGCTGCTTCCCTTCACCTGCCAGGGCTGGGCAAGGCCCTCCAGGCGAGACAGGGAGGAGGAGAAGGTGACAGGGCTGCAAAATGAGATAAAGAGGAGGGAAGGTGTAGAAAATGATCTAGAAAATGGCTGTTTCACATTTGGTAACCATTTCTTCCAAATGCCATTTTAAAAACCTTGCATTTTCATAAAGAGGTTGGTCTTAATCAGCAGTAAGTTTTTGTCCTCCAAAACGTGTTAATTTATGTTTTTTATTTTTTCTAGTCCAACCGCAGGCTCTGTGTTGGTATAAACAGCCTCATTCCATGGATGAAAGGAAAAATTGTCATTCCAGTTCCTCATTTGTGAAAATATTCACTGGTGTTATACTATCAGTGCAATCCTAGCTGCTCTTCCACTACTTAAGCTGATTTATTTGAAATTGTTGCAGTGGGAGATGCCATCAATGGAATTCGTATTCTGTGAAAATTTTAGCTTTTAATAGTGAATGCAGTTTATAATGGCATGGCAATAATGCATGATGATTATAAAAAATGATAATGTGCATCTTTTGACATTTTGTAATCATTTAGAAATGACCGTGCTTATCTGCATTTCACATGAACTTTGCTATCCGTAATGGAAATGAAAAACATTTAAAAGGCTTTTTCCACGTAGCTAATCAGTTCTGTAGGGTTTATGTTTCATTTTTTATTCTTTTCAGACTCCTTGAAGTGCCTGTGTAGTTCTGTCTGAAATGCCTGCAGTCCACATGTGCACCTCACCTGAGCTGTGCTTTTATTTACCTCCCTTTTTCTGCATTTAAATGCATAAGGCTTTATTTTCCCTATTTTGGAGAACCTCAGAGGATTTGAACTGCATTGCAGAGCAACAGTTGTACACTAAATATTTTTTATTAATACAAAATATTTTATTATTTGTGGTGAGTATTTTTTTCTTTTGGTCTCCCTTGCAGTTAGGAAATCTCCAAGATGCCGTGTTTAGCAAACACCTCCAAATTTCAGTGCGCTCATAATCGCATAAATGCAAAAGAGCAATCACTAAATTTTAACATCTGTTGAAAAGGTTGCTCTTTCCTTTTATGCAGAGGGTAAAAACTGTTGCAGAAATCCCAGTGATGAGTTTATTTTGCCACAGCTTTGCAAGCTACTTTGTTTGTGTATTTTATGGGATATCTTATGTGATCCATGGCTAATACATAAGAAGAATATAGTTAAATTTTGTTAAACTTCTGTAAGAATATAATTTAACTTTTGCTTGGGGATGGGTGGAGCTACCTGACTCTAAGTGTTACAAATTACATTAATCTCATAGTTAATTAGACTCATAAAAAGCACAACGGAGAATGAATATGATTAGTTATTCATAAATATACCCTGTAAGACACACAAACAGGGCAGCCTGCAAAGCTGTGGCAAAATAATTCCTCATCACTGGGGTTTTTGCAACAGTTGTGAACCTCTGCCTAAAAGGAAAGAGAAACCTTTTCAACAGATGTTAAAATTCAACAAGTTCTCCTTTGCATTCATGCGATTATGAGTGCACTGAGGTTTGGAGATGTTTGCTGAACACAGCACCTTGAAGATTTCATAAGTGCAAGGGAGACCAAAAGAAAACATTTACCACAAAAAAAGATTTAGTGTCTAACTGTTGCTCTGCAATGCAGCCCAAACCCTCTGAGATTCGCTCATTCCATCAGTCCAGGTTAATTAGCTGCAAGCAGGTGACACTCCAGTGCTGAAAAAATCCCCATATCAGTTATCAAAATCCAATCAGACTATTGCTATTTTTCTAAAAGTCTCACACTTGTATTAATCATAGGAATTTATTTGCCTTTTAAACATATTTAGGAGAGAAACAATAGTTTCTGCATGCAGACCATGAACAGCCCAGTGTGGCCAATAAAGCAGTTTGGCTTTTTGAGCTGTGTAAGGTTTGTTGTTGCCAGAGGGGAAGTTTTTAGATGTTCTCAGCCTTGTTAATACTCTGAGATTCTCAAAAACCACTCTGTTGTCTGCTTCTGTTTGTACATATGTTTTTGTAAAATATTCTCAGAATTTCACGTTTGCCTTAGATGCTAAAAAAATATGACATTGCTGTTGAGTTTCTTTAAAGAATTTGTGATAAGCAAATAATGTGATAACTGGTGAAAGCAGTCTTGCATATAGGTGCAGAAGCAAGAAATTAATAGTATAGATCTGTAAAATTAATCTTAATTGTGTCATGTCCAAAGTAACACTACTCATAGACAGGTAAATCTGGAGAAACCTTTTTATTACAGGAAAAAAAATAATTCCCTAGGAATCTTCACTTTCAGAATTGATCCCAAATCTTTGAGATGCTCTAAATGAAAGCAATGAATTATCTGGCACGGTGTTTTAAAATCAGGATGTTTCACAAAACCTCTCCAGTGTTTCATGGTGGAAACAGTCTCAAATAGTTTGGAGAGATATAATTTTAATTCAGGTAGGTGGTTGGGGGATTTAGCATTGCTGAACTGGAATTAAAGAAGGAAGGGAGATGAATGCAATTCAGGATAAATGATTTATTACAGGCCTACCGACTTCCCCAAGGAAACAGTAAAAGGAGTTTTGTTTCACAGATTTAGAATTCTCTCAGACGAGGTAGGAGAGGAGCAGGAGGGAGCAAGAATTTCTTGGGAGAGGAATGCAAAGATGTGAAATTTGGCCTGAAATCCCTTGTGTGTAACTAGGGAGGAAAATCACTGCCCACTTTTCTTCCCCATGCAGCCATGGGGAAAGCAACACAAAATCTATTCTGTTTTGATACTAAACCAGAAAAAAATGGCAATTCTGATTGTTGGATTTTCTCTGAATTGAAGGGTCATATTCAGTGCAAACTGCACTGAGCTGCTGCAGAGATGGAGCCACATAAAGGTGAATTGCAGAGAAGTTTTGCTTATTTCTAGTTCTTTAATTCTTATTTATTTTGCAAAAATTCTGTGTTCCAAAGGCTGAGAACTATCTAATGCATCCAGAACAAAATAAAATAAAAAGCAAGCTGCAGATGAGCAATAATTTCAAACCAAAATCAAAGATTATTAAAGGAACTTGAAGTGGTTTTAAATTTTTTTCTGCACTTCAAGCCAACTTTTGAATTGGATAACTTGAATTTGAGTCTACTTGTGTGATGCCCTATTGCCCTCATGTTTAGGGTTAGTAGGAAACTCTGTTTCTGTTTGTCACCAGAGAATCTGGAATTTTGACAGCTGTGAAAGGTGAAGATGCAAATCACCTTGATCTGTTCAGATGCACATGAAATGCTCTTTCTGACGTTTTCTGTAACATAAAGTATATTTACTTAAACACAAGGTTGTTAAAAAGACAAATATAGACTGTATTACTTAGACTCATATCCTACAAATAGTTTACATTCCCTATTCCTGTTTGGTCTGCTTTAAGAATTACTGTTATTTGATTTAATAATAATATTTAATAAATTAGATTATTAGATTTAATAAATTAGATTAGATAAAGAAATATATTTCATATTAGATTTAGAAGCAAATTTTTTACAAGAATATTAGACACTTTTCTTCTGCTGGAGTGGGACTTTGCTGTAATTAATTTTGCCCAGTAACTTGTAATTAATTCTTTTTCTAATGTATCTCTTTATTCTAACTATATATTTGAGTGCATTCTAACTTTATATTTGAGTGCCTGAATTTTGATCAGTAATTTGGGATGTTCTTCTGATTCCCTTCTTTGGTGTGTCAGTAAAAATTGGCAAAGTGGTGTCATCTCATTCTAATCAATCTAAAACCTCAGAAGCCTTGAGACAATATTTCAGTTTAATCTGAAGCCACAATGACATTGAAGGGTTTTACGATACACAGAACAAAAAGTTCCACAGTTTCTGACCTGGGAGTGTTAATGACATTTTCTGGGGTTTATTTGTTTGTTTGCTCCTTGCACTTTTGCTCCTTTCATTTGCTGTTTCATCAGAGCAAAACCACAGACTTTTACCAGAAGTCTGGGAAACACTGAAAAGCTTTTGCTTAAAATATCATTTACATTTGATGGACTTAGAATACAGATCAGGAGCTGTTTTTCCCAGCAAGTTGAATCTACTTCATTCAGAATATATTAAATTTTGGCTGTTTGCTCTGTTCACTGAATTCCTGAATAGCTTAATAATTACAGCAGGGGAAAAAAAAACTTATTCTCACCTAAGTTATCCATCTTATTTAGGCAGAAGTGAGTGCCAGTGTTGATGGCAGAGCACACACTGAGGCAGTTGTGTTAGTCACTGCTCTCAGCTAGCACAGAAGGTTCTCACGTTGAATCAGGGAGATGTCAGCTGCATCTCTGGGTATTTTTAGTCCTTTCCTTAGGTTCTAATTAGCAGCCTCCTAAAACACAGTGAAAATTCGGATGAATCCTGGATTGAATGTTTATCTTTGTAGTAAATGAGAATAACAACTGTTTCTAAGTAAAAAATGCTGTGTTTGAGTGCCCTGTTGGAAACAGTCTGGGCTAACGACGCAGGTCAGCTTTTGTAAAGATAAATATGTTTGTAACAGCAGTTCCTGCAAGGGTCACCCTGCTCTGGTGCTGTCAGGGTTCAGATGTGTGTTTGAGGTGCTCCTGCAGCCTTTGGGAAAGGATGGACAGCTCTGCCAGCCCCTCACCACAGAATCCAGGGGTATCTGCCTTCATTAACACCAGTCATCTAATTATCCCTGCATACCTGGGCTGGAAACCTTGGATACACTTCGAGCCCAGACTGTGGGATGTTACTGTTAACTCCTTTTTCAGTATAAGTGATTATATAGCCAATATATGCCCAAATTTAATGCTCTGCTAACCTTCAGCACAGAATTCAGGGGTATCTGCCTTCATCAACACCAGTGATCTAATTATTCTGTGCATACCTGGGCTGGAAACCTTGGAAAAAATTTCAGCCCAGACTGTGGGATATTACTGTTAATATGACTATGATAATGCTGTTATACTGACTATGGGATATTACTTATACTCCTTTTTCAGTATAAGTGATTATATAGCCAATATATGCCCAAATTTAATGCTCTGCTAGCCTTCAGCACAGAATCCAGGGGTATCTGCCTTCATTAACACCTGTGATCTAATTATCCCTGCATACCTGGGCTGGAAACCTTGGATACACTTCAAGCCCAGACTGTGGGATGTTTCTATTAACTCCTTTTTCAGTATAGGTGATTATATAGCCAATATATGCCCAAATTTATAGCTCTGCTAGCCTTCAGCACAGAATTCAGGGGTATCTGCCCTCATTAACACCAGTGATCTAATTATTCTGTGCATACCTGGGCTGGAAACCTTGGATACATTTTGAACCCAGACTGTGGGATATTACTGTTAATATGATTATGATAATGCTGTTATACTGACTATGGGATATTACTTATACTCCTTTTTCAGTATAAGTGATTATATAACCAATACATGCCCAAATTTACAGCTCTGCTAGCCTTCAGCACAAAAATCAGGGGTATCTGCCCTCATTAACACCAGTCATCTAATTATCCCTGCATACCTGGGCTGGAAACCTTGGATACATTTCAAGCCCAGACTATGGGATGTTACTGTTGACTCCTTCTTCATGTAAGTGATTATATAGCCAATATATGCCCAAATGTACAGCTCTGCTAGCCTTCAGCACAGAATCCAGGTGTATCTGCCCTCATTAACACCAGTCATCTAATTATTCTGTGCATACCTGGGCTGGAAACCTTGGATACATTTTGAACCCAGACTGTGGGATATTACTGTTAATATGATTATGATAATACTGTTATACTGACTATGGGATATTACTTATACTCCTTTTTCAGTATAAGTGATTATATAGCCAATATATGCCCAAATTTAAAGTTAAATTCTGATATTCTTGAATTTTGCACAGCAGTTTTTAGAGATTTGGTCAGTGCTAGGTTCCTTTCTCCACACTTATTTCAAGTTGCCCAAGGGGAAGTGCTTTAAGGTTTTTATTTCAGTAGGCAGCCAACAATTTTATAGGTATGTCTGGCAGAGTTAATTACACGTTGCTGAGGAGAAAAATGTTTCTGTGTTAGTTAAAGAAATTATATCCTCACCTTTACAGGTAGCTTGAATTCAGGGTGTAGAACATAAACTGGGTCATTGAAGGGAGCTCCTGTTGGAACACATTTCCCATGGCAGGTGACCAACCCTGGCCAGGTGGAACTGCCCAGTTCCTGACTATTTCCTGCTGTTTGTGTGTATCCAAAGGAAGAAAATCCCTATAAAATGTGTAGGTTATTGCCATAATTCTGAATAATGACAAGGCAGCCCAGGAGGCATTTCTGAAGGTGATCTCTGCAGTTCTTTGGCACAAGCACAGGAGAAGTTGGAGCAGCCCCTTGGTGCTCTCTGCTGCTGCTCTCTGGCCATGTAGGAGGTTGAATTCTCAGATCTATTTTTCTGCTGGCTTCCAAGAGAATTGAAATGTCACCGCTCATGTTTTCAGACTAAAATGCACAGCCTCCCAAAATACTCTATTGACTGAGTAGTTCACCCACTTTAAGCCAGATCTGTAAAGATTCCAAGCCAATTAAGCTGGCTCAGATCTCAGTTCTTTAAGTCTCCTCCATTCCAGAGCAAGCATCAATGTCAAGTGTTTCTGTTGACATTCTGGGCATTATTAAAAATCCCCAGCCCTGTGTCCTTCCCTATTAACAACAGACTTTAGGGTTGGATTTCAAAGTGAAGATTTCATTTTTTTTTTTAAAAACCTATACATCTCAAGCAACCAAATAATAAAAGCACATTGGCAGTGCAGGATACTTCACAACTTGGCACTGAGTGCTTTCTTTTACACGGTGACATGTGCAGAGCTTCTCAGACAAAAATGAATCATGAGCAAATGATTTCTTTTTTTTCCTCTTACAGAGAGCACTGGAGAAAAATAGAACTGCAAAATACCAAAAGATTTTTTCCCAGAGGACAAAGAGAGGGAAGTATATTAGGGTCTTGCTCAGAGAGGACTCTTAATGGATTGTAGAAATTTCTGCTGGCTCACGGTGTGGCTTTTCTGGAGCTGTGATCTGGGCAGATGCAGCCCATCAGCCCCAGGGAGCCAAGAGCTCGTCCTGCCTGCAATGATGAGACCTGCTGGGGAGCAGAGAGGCACAATTCAAGTGTCTGCACTGCCTCTGGGTGTGCAAAGCAAACCTCTCCTGCCTGTGACCTGTCCTGTGGACACACAGTTAAAGTCTAACCCGCTAGAAAATTGCTAAAACGCGAGAAACCGCTCATTATTTAGTGAGTCATATCCTTAATACAGCTGTAGGATGAAGAATAATCAAGTAATGTGTAAGAAAAGAATAATAAAAAGTCATGTGTAAGAAAGGACTTGTGTTATTGTGAAGGGAAGGTGAATTAGTCAAGGTGTTGCAGAAGAACTTGAGTATCTGCAGCACAACGAGAATTTTAAATGCAGGCACAGATTTATTTTTCAGTTGAGCATCAAAAATTCAAGTCTAGGGAGCATCAAGTCAAGGCAAGTCTGGTGTATTGTGCAGGTAGCAAATACTGATCAGGGGTTCAGACAGACATAAAGAATACTCCTGTCAAATTTACTCCCAGACAAATGCCCATCTTTAATTCAATCAAATGTTCCAGATTGTCCATGTACAGATTTTTCCTTGGGGCATTTCTCATTACATCAGGTTCCCAATGTTTTTATTTCAGGACTGTAGCCATGATATTTTATGAAAATCCTTTTCTTAGGATTTTTCCCCCTGAGAAGCTGTGAGGCCTCAGGAACAAAATGTAAACAATGGTTATCTGCTGCTGTGGAATGCAACAGGTGCATCTGGGATTGGTCTCGTGTGGTTGTTTCTAATTAATGGCCAATCACAGCTGGCTCAGACTCTCTGGTCAGTCACAAGCTTTTGTTATCATTCTTCTTTTTCTATTCTTAGCCAGCCTTCTGATGAAATTCTTTCTTCTCTTCTTTTAGTATAGTTTTAATATAATATATATCATAAAATAATAAATCAGCCTTCTGAAACATGGATTCAGATCCTCGTCTCTTCCCTCATCCTCAGACCCCGGTGAACACCATCACACAGGGCTTTCCTTTAATTCTTTTTCCCCCTCTTCCCTCAATGTTCCATCACCCACCCTTCATCTCCAGAGTTTACCACAAGCTTCCCTTTCCCCTTTAGGATGTTACACTCAATATTTTTGCCTTTTCTCCAAGCTCTGGTACACCCAGCCTTGGCTCCCTCTCTCACATCTTACCCTGCACCTTTTGGCAATGTTCACCTGGAGCTGCTCCACGTGCCCTGAGGGCCTCCTGCACTGCCCTGATGCCTTTTTGGGACTGCCTAAAACCAGAGGCCAGTCAGAATTAAGGGAATAAAAAGCAGTTCTGTTTATTGAAGGGCCTGCAGGTACATTTAGGGCCAACAAACCCCCTCACGGCCTACACCCAAAATGGACCATGGCTCACAGGCTTTTATACTTTTATGAGTTGGGTCCATTTGCACATTGGGGGTTAATCTGCCAATTCCAGCTGCAGGTAATGAAGTCATTGAGCCCCAGTTTGCTCCCCCCAAGTCCCTTTTGTTCCCATCTCTGGCCCTGAGGCAGTGAGGTGTCCTTGATTGCCAGGCCTGGAGAGGAATTGCTGTGTGTGCCCCAAATGGGAAAGCTGCAGCTGACACTGGGTGTGGGGTTTGGAGTTACACACTAAAGATCTACAGGAGTGCAAATAAACGGAAAATACAAAAGCTAAAATGCTGAGGCACTGACCCAGGGGCTCCCTGCAGGGTGGTGAGTCTGGCATTCCCTGGGACGCTGCATCACCATCTGCCATCACCATCATCCCATCATCCCCTCTGGACACTTTGCTAATGCAGAAGGAATGGCCAGGGCTGCTCTGTGCATGGAAACAATTCTTTGTGTCCTTCACCAGCTCTGGGCTCTGAAGGAATTATTGCATTCTTCTTCCTAACCATAAAGATGAGATACAAAGCCCAAATAGAATATTCCTGAGGTTTCTCATTCCTTCACTCAGGATGGTTTCGGCAATCTGGCTCTTAAATGACAGATTTAGAAAGCCATTTAATGTATAAATAATTCTTGCACAATGAAAAAATACTCAGAGGTCCAAAGCTCTTTTAGAAAAAAAAAAAAGTACCATGCTATTATCCAGATATATTGCTGATCACATAAAGTAATTCCAATGCATTAATCAAGGTGATTAATGTCTGTGTGTTATAGAAACACATCCTTTCCTTATTTTTATTTTTTTAATTCCAATTTTATGGATCCCATCCATTAAAAAAAAAGGTCTATATCTTTTACCATCACAAAAACCCAAATGTTGATTTGCTTGCAAATGAAGCTTTCTGTGGAATTCCAGGTTGTTTTAACTTTTTGACTGTGTAATAATGACCATAATTCTCCCTCCCCTCCTCCTCAGTTTTAGTGTCAATTCTCTATTTACTATACACGAACAATATCCCAAATGATGACTATATGAATTTGTTTTGTTCACTACAACAGAAATGTCATTTGGGCCTTTTTCCTCGTGGTCAGTCCTCATTACAGCATGATTTAATAATTAAAATGCTTCTCCTTCTAAAGTTTCCTTTCCTTGCTGAATTTTACCAGGAAACTGGGGGTGATCAAATATATTGAGCAGTAAGAAGCAGTGGGAAATGTGTGTTCTTTCAGTCCAGGTTTATACAAACAGTCCAGAAATTATGAAATATTGAGGAGCAAGCAGACTTCAAGAGCCATTAAAGAGAATTTAATTTTCATGTAAGAGAATATGTTATATGGTTTATTTAAAGATATTTTTTAAGATACCCATTAAAGTTGTCTTCAGCTCCGATTTTGCTTGCAGTTGCCAAATGCCTCGCTGATTCACTTCTCTTAAAATTTGGTATACTCAGAAGGAAACTTGAAAAGAGTAATCAGCTCAGTTTTGCAGCTGATGATTTCTGCATTTACCCAATTTGACCACTTAAAAGAGCAGCATAAGTGAAATAATCTGTTCCTATAGCAACGCTGAGAGTCTGGAGGAGCCTCCACGGCGCAGAGACGATCTTGAAGCCTTAGAAAACCCCACAAGATAAAAACAAGAAATATGGATTCTGAGCCAGCCCTTCCACGATGAGCTATGGGAGGACAGAACTTGCGTTAGGGATCAGAATTCCCTTTTCTAAGGTGCCTTTGCCTGGTTCTGGCAGGAGTTTCTGGAATTGCAGCTCCTGCCTGAGCTCACTGGGGGCTTTGCCAGGCAGCCAATGGTGGCATTGCAGAATTACAAAATTATTGCTTGCTTTTGTTCCTTGTCTGGGGTTTTTTTTCCCTTGCCCTTGTGTTTATTTGTTTGTGGAATCCTTGAATTCCAAGGTGTTCTCTTCATTTGCTTCTTATAATTTTATAGCTGGGAGAAGGAATTCCTCCTTGCTGAAAGAAAAATCTGTTGTTGTTCAGGTGGTTATGACATAAAATAGAGATTATAACTAGTTTTAGTTGGTAACTTTTTATTATTGTACATGGTTGGCTTTTATATACTTTTTAATTGTTTACGTTTTTTATTTTAACTATTGGTTACAATAAGTTAACATAATACTATTGGTGAGAAGTTATAGTGATTTGAACTAACTTTTAAAAAATATTTCATTTAGTTGCAAGGTTTTTTATGGTTTTTTTCTTGATCTTTTTGGTTACAGTTTTGGAGAGAGCTTTTTATCAGCTTTTTCTTACTTCTCGGCTTCTTTTAGCTCTTTTAGCTAATAAGCTCAATGTTAACTCTTTCTACACAAATCAAAGTTTTTGTGAGTGGTCAGCTGTCCTGGAGAACAGTGCTTTGTCTGCCAGGCCTGTGCAACAAAACACCCAAGGAAAATTTGTATTTTCTCATGGGCACCATTGGAAAATAACAGCAGTGGAGAATCAACCTGCCAAAGCTTCATTTGCTTCTTTTACTCATAATTTTATAGCTGGGAGAAGAAATTCCTCCTTGCTGAAAGACAAATCAAAGTTTTTGTGAGTGGTCAGCTGGAGAACAGTGCTTTGTTTGCCAGTCTTGTACAACAAAACACCCACAGAAAAAACTCTATTTTCTCATGGGCACCATTGTAGAACAGCAAAAAAATTAAAAGCATAGATCTCTAAAATTCATCTAATTGTGTCATGTCCAAAGTAGCACTAATCATTGATAGGTAAATTTTGAGAAACCTTTTTATTATAGAACATTGTAGAGCAACAGCAGTGGAGAATGAACCTGCCAAAGGCAAAAGCATTGGAAGGGCTCTCACCTGGAGAGAGCACAAAGTCAGAACTACAAGTAAAAATAAGTGGAAACACGGGAATATCTGATAAATGAAAAACAATATTTTTTTCTAAATAACATTTCTGAAGTTAAATATAAATGCTGCAGTACAATTCACAGCTGCCAAATTATAGTTTGTGTTGAAAGGCTGCATTAACAATTTCACCAGTACAATATGTCTAAGATGAGGAAAAAAAGTATGAAACTGAGAAAAGACAAGGTTTCTAGCAGCTGAAAACCTCCAGTTTGATACACACATGATTAAATTATATATATAATTATATAATGTAAATTTGGATCCTATTATATTATATATAATAGGATCCAAAATTCAGGGTGAGGGGGAAGCTGAAGTTTAACACTAAAAAGGGCTGTAATTTAGTGATGGAGATGCACTGGACCTTATTGAAGGCAAAAATCTTGTGATTTCTTCATCCTCCTTTGTTCCTCACCAAGATCCTGCCCAGGTGCTGGGGTTGTCTGCAGGTTTAGGCTTGCTTAATCCAGAAGAGAAATCTGAATTTATCTAGTTTCTTTTATGTCTGTAACAGTCTTGATCTTATAAAGACTCCAATGTTTGCTAATCATGACATCCATCATACATAATTTCTTATTTATTTTTAAAAATAAGTTTATAAATCTGCACAACTCAATATAAATCCATTGGTGTTTTTTTTTCCTGAGTTCTTGCACAGCTCTTTAAGAGTTACTCAGAAAGCTTCTCATTGTTTGAAATGTGTACTTGGCTGCTTTTGCTGTGGTCCTGACAGTTAAATTATTTGCTTGTGTATAGCATCTTTAAGGAACATAATTTATGACTGCCCACTGAATAAAATATAGCTGAATAAAATATGTTATTGTTAAAATAGACTTTATTTTGAGCTTTCTTACCATTTGTGAGTGGTGAGGATAAAGAACTTTGGAGAATGGAAGTATGAAATCTATAAGGATGAAATTTATTAAATCTGTTGCTATTTGTTACAGTGAAGTTTTTTCTTCTGTCTCCTTTTTACTTCCATTACCTTTCCCTAACTGGAAAATGATCTGTATTTTAATGAAATTAGTGATTGAGCTAATTCAGTCCTTTGAGAATAAAATTAGTGTTGCCTGCCTTAAAATAATTAGTTTAAGTTTGCATGCTAACATTTAAGAAATGGAGTGCAACTTTAACATTGTGTATTCAAGTTAGAAGGAAAATTTCTGTCCCTTGCTGGTTAATCCAGAAGTTCTGGGTTTTTTTTTTTCTCCTTTGAATGTGACAATTAAGACAGATTTTCTAATAAAAAATTGGTTTTAATTCTTTTATTTGTCCTTTAATCTTGCTATATTATTAACAGACTCAATAATTTATTTTTAAAAATACTTTTAGGGCACTTTCTGGTTATTCATCCTGGTATTTTATGCAGCTTATATAGATATAAAACATCCTCTGTCCCCACTAGAACTTTCCAGCATAAACACAAAACCAAACTTTAAAGCCCACTTTTTTTTTTTAAATACTAGAAACACTTAACCCTAACACTTCTAACTTAACCTCATTACAGGGTTAAGTTAGAAAATAACTTGGGTTGGGAAGTTTTGAATTTATTAAATACAATTAATCTCTAATATTAATTTAAATTTCTAGCATGTGAATTTCTCCAAATAAGACAAGTGTTCCAGTAAATTAGAGAATGCTTGGGTGTCCATGATGATGATGATGAGGATGGCTGAGAGGAGAACAATCCTTTGGATGCCCTGGCAGAAATGGTGAGCTGGGCATGGCCAGTGGTGACTCAGAGGCTGAATCAGATGAGAACAGCTCAGATAAGCGTTACCTTATCTCAGAATGATGATGATGATGATGATGGCTGGGACAATCACGATGTGGGCTCCAGCTTGGATGGCTTTGACTGGGATGACACCAACTTGGCCAGCTTGACTTGGATGACTTTAATTTGAGTCAGTGAGTGCTGAGCCATGCCCACAGCACACAGGGCTTTTTCAGTCCCATGTTTGAAGGGCAGTGGAGTCACTGCCCTGTTTAGAGGTGGCATTAACTCAAAACTGCCTTGAAATAAAATGTCCTTTCCTCAGAGACTGCATTCTCCTCCCTCTGATGGTGCAGAGAAGCTGCAGTAAGCAATGATTTATTGTGGTGGTGGTGTTTGTGAGGTCCCCAGGACGAGGGAAGAGATGAGAATCTTGACTCCATGTTTCAGAAGGCTGATTTATTATTTTATGGTGTGATATTATATTAAAAATGCTATACTAAAACTATACTAAAAGAAATAGAAAGGATTTCATCAGAAGGCTAGGAAGCAATGAATAATAAAAACCCGTGACTGCTCACAGCCTCGACACAGCTGGCTGTGATTGGTCATTAACTAAAAACAATTCACATGAGACCAATCAAAGATGCTCCTGTTGGTAAACCATCTCCAGACCACGTTCCAATCCATCAGATATTATTGTTCACATTTCTTTTCTGAGGCTTCTCAGCTTCTCAGGAGAAAATCGTAGCACAAAGTATTTTTCAGAAAATATGTCAGTGACTCTTTATCTCCCACATGGCACTGACAGGTTTGACCAAACCCTCGTGTCCTTGTAAAGGGTTCAGCAAGGGCATTGATCCTCAAGAACTTCTTATCATGAATAGAGTTGTTGACTTGATAAATCCATTGAGGTGTTTTTCTGAAAGCCAGCAACTGTGGCATTCACATTCTCTGAAAAATCCCTTCACCCAGGGCTTTTCTCCTGGGAAGCTGAGAAGCCTCAGAGAAAAGGAAAACAATTCTTATCTCATTTGCTTCTCCTGTGTTGTGCTCCGTGGAATGTGTTTGGGGATTGTTTACCCACAGGTGATTGTTCCATTGGATTCTGCTGGGAGTTGTTTTCACTCTTTGGCCAGTCAGGGCCAAGCTGTGCCAGGACTCTGGAGAGAGTCACAAGTTTTCATTATTATCTTTTAGCATTCTGTAAGTATCCATTCTGTATTCTTTAGTATAGTTTAGTATTTTTTAATATAATATAATATTATAAGGTAATAAATTAGCCTTCTGAGAACACGGAGTCAGATTCATCATTCCCCCCTGCCACAAGGATCCCTGCGAATAAAATAAACAGCAAATACAATAAACAACCACATCCTTTTTCCATCCTCCTTTTTCTGTGTTTGTCACTTGTGCTTTTTGTCTGCTGCTGCTGGGTGTGTACCTAATTTGTCTCATTTGATATGTCAGACAGTAGAAACACTAAAAATGTCTTGTGTGCTCAAGTAAATGTATTTTCCATAGTGCAATGCTTTCATTATTTTTCCAAGCATTCAGTGACAGGAGAGGACAGTAAGGCAAAAGAGAAAAAAGAATGTTCTTTTGAAACATTTCAAATTACTTGAACATCTGTTTTCTGCAGGAATTTTATTTTGTGCATTCCTGTACAGTTTGCAAATGAGGATAAAACAGGTTGCACACCTGTCAGACTGCACACACCTGGAGGCAAGAGTAAACATTTTGGTTCTGCAGGTGATATTCAACTGCTAAATAGTGGGAAACAAAAGCAATGCTGCAGAAATTCAATCAGAGCTCTAGAAAACCCAAGGAATAAGGCCATGCAGCTGTACCTGGTGAATGTGGAACACAGTTGGAGCCACTCAAACTGGTGGTTCTGGAATTCAAACTGTGTTTGAACAGGAGCACACTGCACTGTCCTGTTAAACAGCCAATTTATTTCTGCATACTTGCTGCAAGCTCTTGGTAAATACTGGAGATTCTTTGGGGAACAGGAATAGACACAAACTCCTGGAAGATGACGAGCAAAATGAAATCCTGTTTGCCTTTGCTTTTCCTGAGTGAAACAAGAGTTTAATTGCTCTGTCAGCTCTAAGTGCATCCAACATGGCTGCAATTTTTGTGTGGGAAAGAACTTGGATTCAACCCAAAGGTTTTGAGGCATTGCAGTTGAAGAGAATTAGTTCATATAATACAATGAGTTTTGTTTAGCTAAGATCAGGAGTATCTTTCATTTTTATTTAACACTGTCTGTAGCCTTTAGCATTTGTAATATTCTGATTACCACATATCAGTGGTGAGCCCACAAAAGACATTTGCAAGTGCAGAACCACAAATGGACAATATATTAAAAGTTGCTCACAGAAACATTCTTTCATTCTACAAAATCTTAGGAAAATATATATATAATACAATACAATATATCCCTGTCCTTCATTGGGATGACCCCAAGATTTTCAAAACCATTTCTGAGAACAGTAAGAAGATATGAATAAATAACCTGAAATATTAACATGTTTCCTCTCTCCAGAAACAGTGGTTTCCCATTTCACTTAGTGCCTTTATGGCTGACATTCTGCCCAATTTTCCCCATTGTCCCTTTTGTAGCTGTATAACTGCGTGTAACTATTTCTATTGCCAAGATTTTAAGTACCTCAAAACCATTCTTGGAAACCTTTTTCTGAATTGTGAATATTTACAGAAGATGAAATACGTGCATTAAGAAAGAGCTGGCCAGAGAAACTGGGGAATTACCTGGGATCAGGAAAGAAGGACAGAAAAGGACTTAAAGTGATGCTTTCCACACTGCAGCCAATTGTCACAGACTGTGGCAATGTTCCTCACTCAGGGCTCACCAAATGTTGAATTTGCAGGCAACCCCCACCTGGGAAGAGATGAGAATCTTGAATCCATGTTTCAGAAGGCTGATTTATTGTTTTATGATATATATTATATGAAAAGAAAATGCTATATTAAAACTATACCAAAAGAATAGAAGAAAGGATTTCATCAGAAGGCTGGCAAGGAATGGAATGGAATGGAATGGAATGGAATGGAATGGAATGGAATGGAATGGAATGGAATGGAATGGAATGGAATGATAAAATCTGGTGGCTGCTCACAGCCTCGACACAGCTGGCTGTCATTGGTCATCAAGTAAAAACAATTCACATGTTTACCCAAAACAATTCTCCAAATCACATTCCAAAGCAGCAAAACATGGGGAAGCTGAAGCTTCTCAGCTTCTCAGGAGAAAAGATCCTAACAAAAGGATTTTTCATAAAATATATCTGTGAAAACAGACTAATGAGTTTCTTTTGGCAAACTCCCTCAGGTCTAATAAAACTTTCCCTGAGCACTGATGGTCAACACAAATTACTGAAACTCCATGTTTCAGAAATATTATTATATTATATTATATTATATTATATTATATTATATTATATTATATTATATTATATTATATTATATTATATTATATTATATTATATTATATTATATTATATTATATTATATTATATTATATTATATTATATTATATTATATTATATTATATTATATTATATTATATTCCCAGCACAGGTTCCTCATTTCACAGGCACTCTGTACACATTATTTGCAGCAACAGTGAATATACCCACGTGGAGACACTGAATATTTTTCTCTGTGTGTGAAAGAACTGAAACTGTTATTTCACTGTTTAATCAAGGTGGAGTGCAGAACTCCTGAGGAAGTTCTGTAAATAAACACACAGAGTGCTGGGCATAGTAATTAGCAGTCATTATTTCTGTGTGGTTAAAAATACCAGACAAACCTGGCTTTTGATTGTTTCTTGGGATTGATTCAGAGAGCTGAAGTATTGTCTTTTGCTTGGATGTCAGATCTGTGCTAGGGGCAAGCTTGGCAGCATTTGCAATCCTGCAGCACTTTCCTGGTTTGTTTTTCCCCAAGTGACAGCCATCATCACATCAGAAAGTAGAAATGGCAGTGAAAGTAGTGGTACCTCATTTGGTCTCTAAATAGGGTTTTTAGCCATTCTGAGGAAAATTAGGTGAGAGGAAAGCTAAGAGTTGGCTGGCTGAGGTAGAAGAGGTAGCAAACTCTCGGGTTTTGGTTGTTAATAGCAATTAACATGCTGCCCTGAGATGTGCAGGATGTCTCTGTTTCAGCCTGTTCAACTGAAGAACGAGTCTGGACTCTTCACTTTTTGGTCTTGAAGTAATTTATTAATTCTTATCGATAAAATTTTCTTTCTGCCCAGCCGAGATCTGCTCAGCAGGGCAGCCACAGGCACTCTGTGTTGTCCTTTTATACTACAAACTCCATATAACATATTTACACTTAATTCCCAATACCTATCACCTGTGTTAGACAGTGCACTTCTACTCTAGACCAATCCCAAAGTGCCAACATCACTGCAGAAAATGGAGAACAAGAAGAAGAAGAAGGAGAAGAAGAAGGAGAAAGGCTGGACACACCCAAGTTCCTCCATCTTGTCCCCACAACCCCCATACCAAAAATCCTAAAATCTGCATTTGCACCCTCTGATCATTTTATTATTATACTATTCAAACCTGTGTGACTTTCAGGTCCTCATACAAAGCTGGTAATTTGTTCCAGGGGTCACAATCAAATCCCCAGGTGCTCTGGGCTGTGTGCCAGGGTGTCTGAGCCCCTCAACGGGGTCCTTGGCAACTCTGGACACTCAGAGGGATGCACTGACCTCCGACAGCAAACAGCAAAAATCAATCTTAGTTTGGATTTTTAAGATCAGTTTATGAGAAATCTCGGGGTGGAGGTGTGGGTGGCACCCAAACCTCAACTGTTCTGCTCACACATATTCCTTCTGATGGGCTGCAAACAGGAGCTCCTCTGGCTGCTCCCAGAACTCCTCCTGGACTCCATTCCCTTAGTGGATTATCCAGAAACCATGGAGGATCTGATTCATGGAACCATGAAGCAGATTATTGGAATATGAATCCCAATATAACCAGTTAGATGGTGCCTGGGCCAGTTCTGACCTTCGCTGCTGGGCCAAAGGCAGCACTGCGGTGTTTTACCCCAGAGATACCTTGGCTGCTGGAGAGTGCAGAGGGGCAAGTCCAGGCTTGTCAGGACTCCGTTTACCTCAGGAGAGAGAGCTTCTGGCGATGGTGGAGAGAAAGGGAGTGGATTCTGCTAGAAGGTTGCCAGATGTTTATTCCATGGTTACAGAGGTCTGACCCGGAGCAACTGCTGCCAACAGAATGCGGCCGCATGGTCTCATTAACCTTTTAAGCTCAGGGCAGGGGAAGGGGAGGGGACAGGTGAGCCACCAACCAGGTGAAGGGGCAGGGTCTCAAGGGACTAGGGACACCTATACGGGCCAATGTCCCCCAGGCCTGAGGGACCAATCACACGACGCCTTGCTGGTATGTTCAGCAAGGGGGCGAGGGGGAAGGGAGAAGGTAAAACAGAACATTGCAACACACCGCAACAGCAGATCTCCCTGTATTTTCAGAGGCTGCCCTAATGGCTCCCATTTTGTGCTCTGGGGCATAAATGGATTACTGCTGAAGCCAGAGAGGAGGGCTGGCTGTGGATCTCTGCCTGCTGCTCTGGGGAAGCAGGCTGGGCCCGTGCAGACTGTATTCCTCTGCTGCTGGCTCCTCACGCTGCTCTGAGCTGAGGCTTCTTCTGAATGCAATTACAAACTGACAGGTACATATTTATTCTAATTGCGTTTCATAAGATACTTAATCTTCATAAAGACACCAGGTCTGCACAGTGTCTCCGTGTCACAGCCAGTGACTCATCCAAAGGAGGAGGGAAACACAGAACTTCATGTCTTTATGGTGCTCTGTGAAGATCTAAGTGGGTCTAACAAGATATTGGATCTTTAATTTCAGAATCAGTCTCCTTTGCAGGACCCTTCCAGAGCCTACTACTTCATTCTGACATTACATGTGGGAATAATTTATAATATGTACTTATGAAAATATCTGGAAACCTTCTTGTTGGGATTTGATGGGTGAACATCAGGGGTTTTCCCAGCAGTCCTGCAGTGCTTATTCAGGTGCTATTTCAAGCAAAACAAGAGTGAGTGTGGTACTCTGGAATTTTTCTTCACTTGGGGTCACCAAATGTGGTGGTGTTCACAGGGGTCCCAGGATGAGGGAAGAGATGAGAACCTTGACTCCATGTTTCAGAGGTCAAGTCAATTTATTTTTATTATTTTATATACGATATATATAACTATTTGCATTTACATTATATATATAATTATTTACACAGTTTACATTGTTTTATTTTTTATATGATAAATTTATTTTTATTTATTGTATATATTTTCTATAAAATCTAATTTTTATATATTATTTATATATTTTATTTATTTGATATTTTTATATATTATATATTATTTTAATATCTTATATGTATTATATTGAAATTATATATTAAAACAATACTAAAAATAATAGAAGAAAGGATTTCATCAGAAGGCTTGCAAGGAATAGAAAGAAATGGTAAAATCTTGGGACTGACCAGAGAGTCTGAGCCAGCTGACTGTGATTGGCCATTAATTAGAAACAACCACATGACACCAATCACAGATGCACCTGTTGCATTCCACAGCAGCAGATAATTATTTTAAATTAATTATAATTATAATTATATATATATATGTATAATATATATATTAATATTATTATGATATATATTATATTATATTAATATATATTATATATATTATATTAATTATATATATATATTATATATATATATATATAAAAATATATATTATATTATATTATATTTCTTTTCTTTTCCTACAACTAAATCACTCTGGGGAGGCGAGGATCTGTGCATAAGGGGAAGGAATGAAGGAGGCAGTGCAGTTCACAAAGCAGGATTGGTAACAAATCAGTTTGGCAATTCCATTATGTTTCCTCTCACTGAGGTGAGGTAACAGCAACGTCAGGCAGATTAAATGATCTTCCTGCATCCATTGATCACTGATGTACTTATTTATTGCTCAGCTCTAATTGGGGAACATTTGCAGATCCTTGGAGAGGAAATGGAGCTTTAGTCAGCACGCTGAAGGGAAGGATGGTTCTGGCAGAGGAGGGTGCAGGGCTAAGGCAGCATTCCCTCAATATCTCCCCTGAAATTCCCACATCCCTGCAGGTTTGGGATCCTCTCTGGGGCTGTCTCTCACCTCAGGCAGTGGGAGAGTGAAAGCTGAGAGAAGTGTTAAACAATGGTTCCAAACAAGCTGGAACCTGAGTGGTTTTTGACTCAGTTCTTCCTTCTGCCAGTTATTCCTGCTGTTTCTATCTTTCTAGAAGTGATATATAAGAATATTCTCTCACACACACTGCTGGGCCCTTGGGCAGGCACTGGGGAGGTTCCACACGATGGGGAGTCAGAGCTGATACGCTGCTTTTAACAAAATTATGGGCACTTAGGCGGTGAGCAAAGAAAACCACTTGAGAATGAATTGCTTGGCAGTTCTGCCAACACCTTAGCCCACAAAGTGATTTCTTTTCCCCCAACCAGAACGATGAAAACAAATCTGCATTTTGAGAGGGGCTCTCTCCAGAACAGGCTGACTGTGCCCTGGAGGGACTGGGTGTCTCTTTCCAAGCCTGAAGGACATTGCTGCCTGGCCAAAATGGAAGTAGAGGCTATAAATAAAATATGTTTGGGCTGATTGGCACTGGTATTTCCCACAGAAAGCCCCAGAGTCATCCACTTGCACTGGCAGAAGACAAGACCCACTTTTGGAGAATTTATTTTCATAGAATACTTCGGTCTTGGCACCATAAAAGCTGCAGATTTAGAGCTTACACCAACTTGGGTGCAGGCAGAAATCACCATTTAGCCATAATACAATGATATCAAGGCAGAAGGTAAAACTGGGGTCAGAAATACAGAATCTGCTCACTTCAGTAGTGCCAGGAACAGGACTAGCACAGGAATAACAGTGCTGTGTTAAACTACAGAATTTCTTAAATCTCTAAGAGTGAAAAGTGTTCCTGTAGAGTGTTTTTGAAAAGTACTAGGTAAATACAGTAAACACAGCCTGAATGGCCTTTTCCAGAAATTCCTATCACAGCAGCTAACAATTAGAGCATTATTTGAGTTGCTAATATTAATTCATTAGCCATAATTTGTTTGTGGCTCAAAATTAGCATCCTGCTGTAAAAACATTAGATGGGATTTTAAAATTGAAATCCCATTTAATGAGTTAGTGTTTTGGAAACTGGGAAGATTTTTACTTGGAACCTGGGCTACTTACGTGGCTCCAGAGGTTAATGATTGCTCTGAAATGAAATCTAGCTTTTCTTCCTAGGGTATATTCAGCACTCATCTGTTCTGTGATCCAAATAATCTTTCATCCATCCATCCATCCATCCGTCCGTCCGTCCATCACAGACACATTTTATGGAAAATCCTTTCCTTAGGATTTTTCCTCCTGAGAAGCTGGGAGGCCTCAGGAACAAAATGTAAACAATGGTTATCTGCTGCTGTGGAATGCAACAGGTGCATCTGGGATTGGCCCATGTTGGTTGTTTCTAATTAATGGCCAATCACAGTCAGCTGGCTTGGACTCTGTCCAAGCCACAAACCTTTGTTATCATTCTTTCTTTTTCTATTCTTAGCCAGCCTTCTAATGAAGTCCTTTCTTCTATTCTTTTAGTATAGTTTTAATGTAATATATATCATAAAATAATAAATCAAAACTTGTGAAACATGGAGTCAGATCCTCGTCTCTTCCCTCATCCTAAGACCCCTGTGAACGCCATCACAATCCATCCATCCCTCCTTCCCTCCATCCAACCGTCTGTCCATCCATAGATTCCATATGTTGGGGAAGATGAAACTGGAAAGCCTTGTAAATATGATTGTCTGGCAAAAGATTTTGAGAATATAGAAACTATAAGTGAGATTGAAATGAAAGCAAGCTTCCCTTAGTTACTGAACAACTGGAAAACAATGGTGTGGCCAGCTGAGGTAATCCCCTTCTGATGGAACAACACCCTCTGCTTGCAGACAGGCCCAAGGCTCAGAGCAGACCCTACAGCTTGGCAGAAGGGGCCAAAGAGGAGATTTTAAGGTTTAAAATATAACACAGTATGGTAATGTAGTGATTCTTATAGGCTGTATGGAAATGCTATAGGATTTGTATCTTATACTAGATTGGTTAGTGAGAATCAGAATATTCAACACGGAAGAAGATTTATTGTATTGTAATGGGAAACTCGCTCTCTTAGCTCTTGCCTCTTACCCTTTTTGCTCTCTTACCCTCTCATCCTCTCTCCCCCTCTCTTCTCTTGGGCCTGCTCTGAGCTGTGGCTGCAGCTCCCAGCAGGGCCCTGCACCCAGGCCCTCTGCAATGAACCCCAAATCCCAGCAGGGCCCTGCACTTGGCCCTTTGCAATAAACCCCAAATTCCAGCGGGGCCCTGCACCCAGGCCCTGTGCAATGAACCCCAAATCCCAGCAGGGCCCTGCACCCAGGCCCTCTGCAATGAACCCCAAATCCCAGCAGGGTCCTTCACCCAGGCCCTTTGCAATAAACCCCAAATCCCAGCGGGGCCCTGCACCAGGCCTTGACAATAACCCCAAATCCCAGCAGGGACCCGCACCCAGGCCTTGGCAATGAACCACAAGTTCCAGCAGGCCCTGCACCCAGGCCCTTGGCAATAAACCCCAAATCCCAGCAGGGCCCTGCACCCAGGCCCTGTGCAATGAACCACAAATTCCAGCAGGGCCCTGCACCCAGGCCCTTTGCAATAAACCCCAAATCCCAGCAGGGCCCTGCACCCAGGCCCTTTGCAATGAACCCCAAATCCCAGCGGGGCCCTGCACCCAGGCCCTTTGCAATGAACCCCAAATCCCAGCGGGGCCCTGCACCCAGGCCCTGTGCAATGAACCCCAAATCCCAGCAGGGCCCTGCACCCAGGCCCTCTGCAATGAACCCCAAATCCCAGCGGGGCCCTGCACCCAGGCCCTGTGCAATGAACCCCAAATCCCAGCAGGGCCCTGCACCCAGGCCCTGTGCAATAAACCACAAGTTCCACGAGATGCCTGGCTGCAGAGATCTCTTGTCTCCATCCATCCCCACCGTGCAACCCCCTGTCACTCTGACATCCATCCATCCATGGATCCATCCGTCCACCGTGCCCAGCACAGAAAGGAAAGCTCACCAGCAGCCTTTAGCAAGGAGCTGGATGGGATGGGACAGAAATCATGTTCTCACTTCCCTCTGACAGCCCAAGTGGTTGACAGTGAGAAATTCCTCCTGAATCCTGAGCCAGCACCGTGAGCAGGGCTGGGGATCTGCAGGAGTTGTACAGAATTCCTCGCACCAGTGAAACCCCAGCAAACAAACCCCTGTGGGGTTTTGCAGGGGAGCAGCCACACTTCTGAAAGAGACAACACAAACCCCTCTTGGCCTTTTCCAGCAATCCCTGTCTCAGCAGTTAATGATTAGAGCCTATTTAATTGAGTTGCTAATATTGAATTGAGTTGCTAATATCAATTCATTAGCCAAAATTTGTTAGTGGCTGTTCCTGTGCAGAGGTGGTGACTTCTGTGAGGGATGTGGGTGCAGAGGAAATCATGGATTTGGATTTCAGCATATTTGGGGCAAGAGAACGGAGCACATACTTATATTTTCCTTATATAAACAGATACCATAGATATAAATAAATTCCTACATATAAATAAATAAATTGCTAGATATAAATAAATTCCATTGAAACTTCAAGCAAAACAAGAGTGAGTGTGGTACTGTGGAATTTTCCTTCACTCGGGGTCACCAAATATGGTGGTGTTCATAAGGGTCCCAGGATAAGGGAAGATATGAGAATCTTGACTCCATGTTTCAGAAGGCTGATTTATTTTTTAACATTTTACAGATTATTTATAGAATTATTTACATATTTTATATTATTTTATTTAATATAGTATAAATGTAATTTTATTTATTTTATATATTTCATATAAAATAAAAGTGTTTATATTTTATTAATTTATAGTTATTTTATTATTTTATATATTATATATAATTATTTAAATCTTATATATTATTCTATATATTATAAATTTATTATTATTTAATATATTCTATATTAAATATAAATATTTCTATTTTATTATTTGATATTTATTGAATTATTTTATATATTCTATATAATTTTTGCATATTTTATATTTTCTTTTATATATTATAAATTTATTTTTCTTTATTTTATATATTTTATATAAAATATAGATAATTATATTTTATTATTTTATATTATTTATTTTATTATTTTATGTATTATACATAATTTAAATATCTTATATATATTATATGAAAATGATATATTAAAACTATATTAAAATAATAGAAGGAAGGATTTCATCAGCAGGCTTGCAAAGAATAGAAAGGAATGATAATAAGCTTGTGACTGACCAGAGAGTCTGAGCCTGCTGACTGTGACTGGCCATTAATTAGAAACAACCACATGACACCAATCAGAGATGCACTTGTTGCATTCCACAGCAGCAGATAATCATTGCTTTTCTTTTCTTCTGAGGCCTCTCAGCTTTTCAGGAGAAAAATCCTAGCAAAAGGATTTTTCAGAAAGCATCACAGTGACACGATACAGGTAGCTGGGATTTCTGGGTGGCACAATCTGAAACATGAATGCGCTGCTGGCAGACAGGCCTGCAGGAGATGCCGGAGGAATATTTTGCTTCCTATGGAAGTGATGCTGTTTTCCTTTGCACTGTTGGAATGTCAGCACATGGGTTTGCTCTCTGAACAAGACAAATATAACATTTAACACAGGGGATTTACCATTTAATTCAGCTCCCTGCTGTGTGTCACTGAGAATGCAGCCTCTAATGACACGATCACATTCGTTCTCTCTTGCACACTCCGTTTTATTTTTGTTTTTCTTCTCCCTCCCTCCACCTCACTGAGAGCACTGACAGCTTGGACAGGATGAGTCAGAGCTGTTCAGTAAACAGAGATTATTAAACTGCCCCTTCCTATGCTAAAAAAAGTTTTATCACCTGTGTTTAAATAGCCATGTCTTTGAAAATGTAGAAGTGGCTTTCAAGAGGATTTTAACCCTTCTGCAATAGACCAGTTGCTTGAAAATATAAAAAGCACAAAAAAAAGTCTGCCTGGACTGATAAAAACAGTGGAAAACGTTGAGTCATGCAGGCCATTAATTACAAAAAAAAGAAAAGAGAGACAACATCAAGGGAATATTGTTAAGACACAACTGAATTTATATGGTAGAAAAAACCAGGCTAAAATTCCTTTAAAGCATAGTAGTGATGATGAAAAACGATGGAGAAAAGCACCTTTCTATGATCACAGGGGTTTTGATTTAAAATGGGATGAAAATATTTGTTTAGCTCAGCCTAAACACTTACATGACACGCTGAGCTTATAAAATGCTCGAGTCTCTTTGGCATTCTTTTACACTGGCATATGGAGTGATAAATGTGCCACAGTTTCTCAATTCTGCCCTTTACATTCTAATTAAAGGAGAAACAACCCACTTTTCTGACTGTTTTCCAGAAGGAGGAATGATGAAATTTGTGCTGGTTTGTGAGTTGGAGTCTTCTCCCACTTTCCCTTCACAGGACCTGAGAGAACAGAATCTATTTCATAACTGTTGGAGATAGGAATCTTTTAATGAGAAAATCTTGACATAAAAATATCACAGTTTATTTCTTATCCTGAGAGAGGGTAACCAATGAAAGATTTCTTATGTTCTCTAGTAATGATGGTGTTTTGGATGAGCAAAAAACCAGACTCCTTCTCTCAAGGGCTAATTTGGCATGTGGATAGTCATTCTATACAAAACAAAATTAATGCTCCACTATTGTTCCAGGGTTTTATGTGGAAAAAATTTGCTTAATATTCTCAAAGGAAATTTCTTTACATATCACTCCAGTTTGTCATTCCCTCACAGAACCAGAGAGTGGAGAGGACCCCTGAGGGTTCCTGTTCCAACACTTTTGCTGCCTGTAATTGTAATTAATGAGCCTAAAAGCCCAGGCTCTGTCTTCTGGGTGCTGTGCTGTTTGTAGGAGCTTTATCTTGTCCAGATGCAGCAGAATGTGCAGGATGGCAACCAAAGTGCCAGAGCAGCTCTGGCAGGAAATCCTGCCTGCTGCAAATTGGCATTTCACCAGGGCAAGGCTCAGGGCATTGCAAACCAAACTCAATTTGAGGCGTTTTTCACAACTGAAAGGGACTATGGCAACATTCCTGTGAGTCAAATTATAAGATAATTTGATAATTGCTTGCAATGGCCAGCAAGCAAAAGGCAGAAGGAACAGAATTTTTGCAGAGTGAGCAGCAGAGGCTGGAAGGGCTCTCTGGAAACACCTGGACCAAATTCCCATGAAAACAGGGCTGTCCCTGCTCCTGGAGGAGCCAGCCATGGCTGTGAGCAGCTGGCCAGGACAGAGCTCCATCCCTCTGGGGGATGCCTTAGGATTGAGCTTTGTGAGAAATTATCCTCACTTTCAGAAATGTAAAAGGTTTATTAGAACCTTATCAAAAACACAACAGGAGAGTGAATAGGGAAAATATTACAGTGCCAGAGCAGAGGATTTTCCCCACCATGTGCTCCCCCACTCAATGGAGGTTTTGCCTTTTAACCCTTTAGCTCTCCCAAAGTTCTGTCCATCCACTCCTCCTTCCCTGTCCAGGGGTGGAGATCACTGCCTTAAATCCTGATTGGAGCTCAGGTGCTGCCATAGTGACAATCCCACCCTCCCAAATGTCCCAAACCCAGGGCACCCTGATAACAACACAAGGGGGTAAAACAAACTATAAATCTATAAAACTTACTCCCTAACATATATAAAGGATATTTGCCTTTTAATGGTGAGAGTCACCCATGGCATCACTCACCTGTCACAGCTTTTCTATTTTTCAGATCCTGCACTGCTCAGGTGTATAAATCTGTTGTCATTATAACACAAGAGTTCTATTGTCATTATATTTCTAGAGTTTTGTATCTCCTTGATGTTTCTTGTGGGCAACTCCTCTAAGCACTGATTTCCTTGTTCTCACAGCAGCCAACTGACTCCAGTTCCCCTTAACCACCTAATCCACTCTTTTATAACACTCTTCTCACTGTGGCCTGTTAGGGTCAGGCCTGTTCCCAATCTTGAAAAATTGCCTCAGCTGCAACTCCTTAAGGGATAAGATCACTTTCTATACTACCTTTATTTTCTTATATTGTATCCCCCTAGATAACTCTAAACTCCACAGCCTGTCAGCCACCATTCTTCCACTTTATTCAGACACAACAATTCCTCTCTAGGCCTGGGACTCAAGGATGCCTCACTGCCTCAGACCCCAAAAAGTATAAATAAAAATGAGTTGTGGGGAGGAAATTGAGGATAAATGACTGCCTTCCCTGCAGCTGGAATTGAAGCATTAACCCCTGATGTGTGAATGCCCAAACTGATAATTGTGTGACAAACTCGTGCCCATGGCCCACCTTGGGTGCAGCCTCTGGAGGCTGTGGCTGCCCAAGCTGGGCCTGCTGAAGGCTTTCATAAATCCCCTCTTTATTCTCTGAACCTTGCCTGGCCTCTGCTCTGGGGGCTCCCTAAGGCCTGGTGGGCACTGCTGGGGCTGCTGAGCTCTTTTCTCTGCATGCCCAGGGGGAAGGGCCTGAGCTCCAGGCTGTGGGTGCTGCCCTGGCTGTGGGTGCTGCCCTGGCTGTGCTACTCCAGTTTTTGGCCATTGTGTTTCCAGCTGTGCCCCTGGTGCCTCTGTCCCCTCCTCTCTGCCAGCTGAGCAATGCACAATGCATTGTTTTGCACTTGTACATTTAATTTCCTCATCTCTCAATGAGGTCCTTGAAGCCTGCCTCAGATTTTAGCTGTTGCATTTCACAGCCACCAACTGACAGATCTCCTCAATTAAGCCATTTAATTAAAAACAAATGCACTTTTAGTCTGTCTCCCACAGCAGGTATTTCCTTTTGGTTTTGGACAGAGCTGCTTCTCACTTACATGACAGGACTTCCTCAAACTCCCCATCTCCATCATTGCTTCTCCTGCTGGAGGAATCCCTGCCTTCTCAACCTTCCCACCACAAACTTCCCTGCACTCCTTACTGGCTTTATTTCCCCTTCTGTTTATCATTTCAATCCATCTGTGTTTTCTGAGGTGGGACAGAAGTCACACTTCCCCCAGGTATTCATTATAAGGCTGTTATTAAGTAGCACAACACCTTCTAATCCTCCAATTTCTTCTTAATCCTTTCCCTATTACTTTCTTACCTTTTCAGTGTCTTTTCTTTTTAATCCTGTGTTCTTAGAGAGCCATCAGAATATTTTCCATATATTTTCTGAGAGCTAACAGCTCATTTTAAAGCTGTCATTGAGTAAGAAAAGCAGTTTTTCCTGACTATGCATTGCTTTGCACTTCTTGATGTTGTGCATTTAATTTTCTCATGACTCAATTGAAGCCTGCTTTAGGTTTTAGTACACTGGAAAACACAGTGGTTTTCATCCTTTTTAAACTCATTAATTTTCACCCTTTCTGCAGAACATTCCTGCAAGTGTTCAACAGCACCAGTCCCAAAACTTGGGCTTGGTGACCTCAGTATTAAAATCACTTCTTTGTGAAAACTCTCCACTTATTCCTAACTTTTTTTGTTTGTTAAAAGATTAGTCCATGCAGAGGATTTTCTTTTTGTTCTGAGGGATTTTATTTTCCTGAGGAGCCCTTGGTGACATGTCAGAGGTTTGATATCTCCCATTACAGTGCACTTATGTAATTTTGGCTGATACCCTGGCTGATTTCTGTTAAGAGCTCCACAAGATTTCACTGAGCCTTTCTCTGATGGCTGCATCTTCCCTTTTTGCTTTCACTTACATTTTTTCCAGAGAATTTTCTGCTCTCCAAAGTTCATGTCCTCATCTGGTTTTAGTGTTTGTTTGTTTATTTGTTTTTTTCCCCCACTAGCTATTATGCCTAATAACATGGCTTAGATCATTTGAAGCAAATATGAGATGCACAGAATGAGCTAAATTGTGGAAATAGGAGAGCTGTCATTGTAGATTTTAAAGAGAAGCCAATTAATAACTGCAGCTTTCAAAACAAGGTCTGCAAATGTTACAGAAGCTGACTGGACTGAAAGCAGCAGAAGGTGGTTTAGGTCTGGCTGGTTAAATAGAAACATTAAATTCTCTGGCTGTGTCTGAGCACAATCTCACAGATGAGGTGATGATTTTTCACAGTTGCATTTATTCCATTTTTTGCAGCTGTTCAATTTACAGCTGGAGCAGATATTGTTGCATAAGTGGGTTTGTCACTGGGTGTAGAGAGGATTTTCACACAGCAGCAGTGACAGGGCCACTCACTGAGGGAGATTTGCTGAACTTTCTGCAAGAGAATTAAATTCCTGAGCAGCGCATCCCCAAGGTATGGCCCTGCCATTTGTTGCAGTGACACTTGTGACGCTGATTGACTGCTGCTGGAAACGTGAAAATGAGAATATTTGTGCTTAACGGCTGTCTGGAGACAGAGCCAAAGCCCTGACATTGTGGTGACACAAATATTCACATAAAGAGGGAAACAGCAGCTACAAAAGGAAGAACATTTGCGATTCTTTCCTTTTTTTTTTTTTGTTTCTGCCAGGGTCAGGATTAAATGCACCAGACAGTATTTCTTGTTTATTAGTTCTTAGTGACAGTGTTAGAAACCCTGAGTTCTGCAGCACTTCACTCTAGCAAACTAAAAATGGAGCCCCATATCTGTCTTTATAAGGTCTTTTGAGGACAAACTGTCCAATTAAAAAATGACACCTAAATAATTTTTTATTTTAACCCAACAACCAACCACCCGTGCCCACAATGGGGACTTTTTATCCAATGACACAAAACCACCCAAACCCATGGAGAAAAGGGGAAGGAGAAGGTGAAGAAGGAGAAAAAGAAGAAGTTGAAGGAGAAGGACCAACCTCTGCCCCAAAACCTCCATCTTGCTTTATATCTGTTACTGCATTCTAAACCCTTAAACTCTGATTTTCCCATCCTGTGATCTCACACGCTTCTGATCAAACTCCACACCCACAATCCCAGTTCTGTCATTCCATTCTGGAAGCTTCTCCACAGCCTCAGGTCCGTGCAGTGTTCTCCTGGGGGTCAGTGGCAGCACAAAAAGTCTGAAATTCTCATTTTCCAGGGTTCCAGCAGACATTATTTCTATTTTTGACCTCTCTATTTTCCTTCTCAAACCTGAGTGCTAAGGGCCACATTTCCCATGGCAAAGGCAGGACTTGCCCAGATTTTGCAAAGCACAGGGTTCTATTTAGGATCAATTACAATTTAAAAGCTCTGCTGACCAATACAGAAAAATCCTACCACGGTGTTCAGTTTCCTGCCTAATCCCCAGTTTTATTTTTCTCTGGTGCTGTGCAGTGGAAACACGTGCTCCAACAAGGGAATTGTGAGCAGGTTTGATAAATTGTGGATGTGAAAGGCAAGAAAGAACTCAGCACAGGTAACTTCCACTGCAAATTAATATCCACAGCCTCTAACTTTGCTTGATGGTTTTTTTGCTGTATTATGGAATCACAGGATGGTTTGGGTTTGGAGGGTCCCAAAAACAGATCCAGTGCTTCCATACCTCCCACGGTCCCAGGTGCTCCCAGCCCTGCCCAGCCTGGCCTTGGGCACTGCCAGGGATGCAGGGGCAGCCACAGCTGCTCTGGGCACCTGTGCCAGGGCCAGGGAACAATTCCTGCCCATATCCCATCCCTCCCTGATCTCTGTCAGTCTGGAGCTATTCCCATTTTCCTGGCACTCCATGCCCTTGTCCAAAGTCTCTCTTGTTTGTAGTTCCATTTCTCTCTCAACAATATCTCTCCTATTCTATAACATTTCTAAACCAACATTTCTTTTCTTAATGTTTACATACAAACACACACTATGTAAACCTTCTGTCAAATTTTTAAAATTTTTCTACAACTCCATTTCCCACATCTCTCCATCTTCCCTGCAGCCCTTTCAGGTGATGGAAAGCCACAGTTCAGTGACCCCAAAGCTTCTCCTGTGCAGGTGAACAATGCCAGCTGTGCCAGCCTCTCCTCCCAGCAGAGCTGCTCCATCCTCTGCCCATCCTGGAGCCTCCTCTGGGCTCCTCCAGCGACTCTGGCCAGGGGCTATTTACAGATCACAAACGGGATGGGGCTGCTGGAATGTGCCTTGAGCTGTTTGATTTTCCAGCATCAGCCTCATTCCATGGTGATGGCAATGGGAAGATGCCAGCAGCTCACATCCCAGGCAGCAGACAAAGAATTTAATGCTACAGCTCACTTTATAAGTTTTTTGGCCAATCACACAAAGCAAAAGCCCATTGACAGTAGCTCTATCCAACAACTATAAGCACAGGTACCTTTGGTTAAACAATGCTTGCTTATTTCAAATAAAATATCTGCTTGTGAGCCTTAAAGCACAATGCACAGAGCTCCACTATTAAGCTTCAATCTTCCTAATATCTCACTAGATAAACTTTTCAGCATCTTAGAGAGTTATTCTAGACAAGCATTAATGCACAAACCATTGTTCTGTTTGTCTTTGCTTTTCTACTTTTTAAATAATTTTTCTGCTGACCAATCTCATGGCTGCTGATTTGCTCTGCTAACAGTTCTGCTGTCTCTGAGCTGCCTTTTGCAGCTTTTCAAACCCCTCTGATTTTGTGGATTCCCACACTCCAGGTCCCTCCTGTGCTGCCCGGGGCTGGGGATTTGTCCGGTTTTTGGCTGTTTGGAGGGCCTGGAAAGGCCCGGGGTGGCCTTGGGGCAGCCGCGTATCAAAGGACGAGAAGAGGCTTCAGTTCTTCTTTCGGTCTCTGTGTTTATTAATTGTTTATCTAAAAGATTTTCTCTCGGCCCGACAGAGCTCTGCTCAGCAGCCAGCCATGAGCACACTCCCTGCCCTCCGGACAGTCACCTATCTTTATACCCAAAGTTACGTGTACAATATTTATCATTTTTCCCCAATACCATTTATTCTTATTGCCCGGTGCACTTTTAGTAATGACCAATCCCAAAGTGCCACCATCACCACAGAAGATGGAGGAGAAGAAGAAGAAGAAGAAGGACAGGACACGCCCCAATTCCTCCATCTTACTTCTCTAAACCCCCCTGTACAGAAATCCTAAACCCTGTGTCTCACCCTCTAATTAACCAATCCCTTCACCATTCACCCCGGTGAAACCCTCCTGTCCTCATACAGGTGTCGTCTCCTGTGTAGGATCAAAGTCCAGCCACCAGACACTTCTGGAACATTCCAGGACTCCCGAGCCCCCCAAGGCTGGTCTCGGTGGCTCGGCACCTCAGGACTGAGATGCTGAGATCCCACAGGGATTTCTGGGTTTGGAAAGCTCCAGCTCTGACCCACAGAACCCCAAATCCTCCTGCAAAGGCTGATCTGGGGCTGGTCATCTCAGGTTGATCCAGAAGCCTGATTTAAACAGGTGCTGTTTGTAAAGCTCAATCCCTCAAACCAAAGGCCCTAAATATTGTTTTCATCAGGATTTGTTCTTACAGGCTCTGCTGTGGGAAGGCAGCAGCATCACGTGAGCCACAATGGGACTGCTGGCAAAATATCCCAAAACCACCGAGAGCCACTGCAGCCCTGGGGGTGCACGATTGCACCTGGGAAGGCTTCAGGTTTTTTATTGGGAGAGCTGGGCTCCAGTCTTAAAGCTATTTAAAAATGTAATGAATTACTTATTTAATTAATAAAAATAGGGGACTCCAGTCTTAAAGGAATTAATTAATTAATTAAAATAAGGAACTCCTTAAAAATAGGAGCTCCAGTCTTAAAGCCATCAAAAAAATTAATTAATTAATTAATTTATAAAAATAGGGAACTCCAGTCTTAAAGGAGTTAATTAATTTAATTAATAATTAATTAATTAAAATAGGGAACTCCTTAAAAATAGGAGCTCCAGTCTTAAAGCTATTTAAAAATTTAATTAATTAATTAGTTAATTAATAAAAATAGGGACTTTCAGTCTTAAAGGAGTGCATTAATTTTATTAATTAATTAATTAATTAATAAAAATAGGGAACTCCAGTCTTAAAGGAGTTAATTAATGTTATTAATTAATTGATTTATTAATTAATAAAGATAGGGAGCTCCTTAAAAATAGGAGCTCCAGTCTTAAAGCTATTTAAAAATAAATAAATAAATAAATAAATAAATAAATGGAAGTATTCATCTGTGTTAAGAAAAGCTTCCAGGTGAAAGCAGGGTTTTCATGGCAAAGGGATACCTTTGGAAAAGAGGCAGAAAGCAATGATTGGGTGCCTCATATTGCAGTGGGGAGTGTTTTCAATTCCAGGATGCAGTAATTTGAATTTCCCAAGGCTCAGGTGAGCCTCTTTCATGCCAGTCCTCCCCCAGCCAATCTGGCAGCCCAGGCTCTTTGCACTGCTGCCCTTCATCTTTCAGTTGTCTGATGTGAATATCAGAAATGTCATTATAGGATTGGATTCCAGCTCCCCATGTTTTATCTATCAATATTTTATCTCTCCTGTTCTATCTATCAATGGCTAATCTAAAAGTTTAATTACAAACTTGGCTATCTCCCACTAATGCTGTTAGGTAGGGGCAGTTTGCTCTTTCCAACAGATAACTGGAGTAAAATTATCGTTAATAATTAATAATAAAATATTATTATTAATAAAATATTTTGATTTTTTTTCTTTTGGGGCCTGCTTGGAGGGAAAGCAGCTGCATGAAATGAAAACTGGAGGCTTGTCGTAGGTGTAGTCTCTGCCACCTTCCAGTGTGGTGGTTGATTTTAAAAAACACAAAGTGATTTTTAAATTTTAAAAAAAATTCCAAAGGGACTGTGGAGGTGAAATATGGAGAAGGTTCTTTGTTCAGCTCCAATATATCAAATTTTCTTCCCCCAGGGGAGAGGAGAGCTCAGCTCAGGTGAGCAGAGAGGTGGGAGCAGCTTGTCCTGCCCTGGGGACACTTTGGAGAGAGCATCATCATCCCTGCTGCTGGGGACAGCCCGATCCCTGCAGTCAGCCTGACCTGCAGCTCCCTGCCTGCTCTGATCCTGCTGTCATGGCATTGGAGTGTTGGAGAATTCTGCTCAGACATGGCTTGAAGGGAAGAGGCCATGAAAATATACAGCTGATGGAGAAGTAAAAGGCAGCTGTAAGCAGCAGTTCCTAAGCCTGTTTCCCAGGCACGTTTTTGTGGTAGTGTGTTGTTAAGTTTCTTGTGTTATTCCCCCAATTTATGTATTGTTCTCCCCTATTATGTGTAAAATGGTTTCGTTCCCCCAGTTTTTCCCGCCACTGCTGGCCTGTCAGCTAAGTTGCCATAGTAACCGCTATTCATAGTTGCCGATGTGTAATTGCTCCTCCCCTGGTTTCCCTTATAAGTGAAAGTTGTTTCCTCCCTGTCCAGTCAATCACCCCCTTTCTCCTCCCAGGTTTCGAGAACCTTCTCCTCTCTGGAGATGGTGGTTGGCTGGGGTCCCAGGACACCTCCTTTACCTTTTGATTATTGGTCTCCATGGAGTGTCAGTTCTGAGAAGTTCATCCCCTCACCTTTCCCGATTGGTTCCGCCTGTACCCACCCCCCCCTCCTTTATAATCCTGTTTCACCCCCTATGAAAAAACTTTTTCCGGGTTGGTTTCCCCGCGTTTGGATCCCACAACACCTTCAATAAACCGATGTTTAACCCCCGGGAAATGGTCAGCTCCGTTCCTCCCCAATACCAGCGGTGTGAGCCCGTCCGCAGCCAGCACAGCCCGAGGCCCTCAGACGCCGAAGGGCGCTGGCCAGGAATTGCAGAGGGGCGTCGGCCTTTCGCCCTCAGCTAGTCGGACTCTAAACTTCGAGCCACATATGCCCTCCTCTGCACGTTTTTATAAACAGCAAGAGTTCTCAAGCCTGTCTTCCATAACAAGTAAATACCTTATCCTTGGATAAAATATGGGAAAGCAAAGTGACAAACATAGAGGCCTTGAGAATCTTTCATATCAGGGTGAGAACACAAATCTTGGTTTCAATAACAAACCACAGGTATTGAAAACAAAAGGAGGGGTTGGTGTGTAATCTGTAACCAATAATGAGCTCGGGTTTTGCAATATGTATGAGCTTAATTAACACCATGATAAAAATGTGCATGGTGAATCAATAAATCGGAGTTCGATGCTGATCAAAGGATGGGTCCTCTCCCTTCACTTCAATATTGGAACAGCTCAGAGCACTAAAACTCAGGGTTTGAGCCTTGGGTTCTTCTGTTCCTTGTTTTTATGGGATTGGAACAGGCACAGAGCATTGCAACTCAGGGTTTGAGCCTTTGGGTGTTCTGCTCCTTGCTTTTCAGCTACAGAGCACTGAAACTCAGCATTGGAGCCTTGGGTTGCTCTGTTCTATGATTTTACAGGTTTGGAACAGGCACAGAGCACTGCAACTCAGCATTTGCTCTGTTCTATGTTTTTACAGGCTTGGAATACCTACAGAGCACTGCAACACGGGGTTTGAGCCTTGGGTTACTCTTTTCTATGTTTTTACAGCTCTGGAACAGCTACAGAGCACTGCAATTCAGGGTTTGAGCTTTTACTTGCTCTGTTCCTTGTTTTTACAGACACCGGAACAGGCACAGAGCACTGAAACTGAGCATTTGAACCTTGGGTTGCTCTGCCCCTTGTTTTCACTGGCTCTGAAACAGGCACAGAGCACTGCTGCTCTGGATTTGAACCTTGGGTTGCTGTGTTCTATGTTTTTATAGGCTTGGAACAGGCACAGAGCAGTGAAACTCAGCATTGGAGCCTTTGGGTGCTCTGCTCCTTGTTTTTACAGGATTGGAACAGACACAGAGCACTGCATTTGAGCCCTGGGTTGCTCTGTTCAGTGTTTTCACAGGACTGGAACAGGCACAGAGCACTGCAACTCAGCATTGGAGCCTTTGGGTGCTCTGCCCTTATTTTTTCAGACACTGGAACAGGTACAGAGCACTGCAACACGGGGTTTGAGCCTTTGGGTGCTCTGCTCCTTGTATTTACAGCTCTGGAACAGGGCACTGAAACTCAGCATTTGAGCTTTGGGTTACTCTTTTCTATGTTTTTACAGCCCTGGAACAGGCACAGAGCACTGCAAATCAGCATCTGAGCCATTGGGTGTTCTGCTCCTTGCTTTTCAGCTACAGAGCACTGAAACTCAGCATTGGAGCCTTGGGTTGCTGTATTCTATGTTTTTACAGGATTGAAACAGACACAGAACACTGCAACTCATAATTTGCTCTGTTCTATGTTTTTACAGAATACCTACAGAGCACTGCAGCTCAGGGTTTGAGACTTGGGTTACTCTTTTCTACATTTTTACAGCTCTGGAACAGCTACAGAGCACTGCAATTCAGGGTTTGAGCTTTTACTTGCTCTGTTCCTTGTTTTTACAGACACTGGAACAGGCACAGAGCACTGAAACTGAGCATTTGAACCTTGGGTTGCTCTGCCCCTTGTTTTCACTGGCTCTGAAACAGGCACAGAGCACTGCAGCTCTGGGTTTGAGCCTTTGGTTGCTCTGTTCTTTGTTTTTACAGGATTGGAACAGGCACAGAGCCCTGCAACTCAGCATTTGAACCTTGGGTTGCTCTGTTCAATGATTTTACAGGTTTGAAAGAGGCACAGAGCACTGCAACTCAGCATGGGAGCCTTTGGCTGCTCTGCTCCCTGTATTTACAGCTCTGGAACAGGCACAGAGCACTGCAATTCAGCATCTGAGCCCTCGGGTGCTCTGCTCCTTGTTTTTACAGGATTGGAACAGACACAGAGCACTGGATTTGAGCCCTGGGTTGCTCTGTTCAATGTTTTCACAGGATTGGAACAGGCACAGAGCACTGCTACTCTGGGTTTGAGCCTTGGGTTGCTCTGTTCTATGTTTTTATAGGCTTGGAACAGGTACAGAGCAGTGAAACTCAGCACTGGAGCCTTTGGGTGCTCTGCTCCTTGTTTTTACAGGATTGGAACAGACACAGAGCACTGGATTTGAGCCCTGGGTTGCTCTGTTCAATGTTTTCACAGGATTGGAACAGGCACAGAGCACTGCAACTCAGCATTGGAGCCTTTGCCTGCTCTTTTCAATGTTTTTACAGGCTTAGAATATCTACAGAGCACTGCAGCACAGCATTGGAGCCTTGGGTTGCTCTGCCCTTATTTTTTCAGACTCTGGAGCAGGCACAGAGCACTGCAAATCATCATCTGAGCCTTGGGTTGCTCTGTTCTATGTTTTTACAGGTTTGGAACAGACACAGAGCACTGCAACACGGGGTTTGAGCCTTTGCTTGCTCTGCTCCCTGTATTTACAGCTCTGGAACAGGGCACTGAAACTCAGCATTTGAGCTTTGGGTTACTCTTTTCTATGTTTTTATAGGCTTGGAACAGACACAGAGCACTGCCAATCAGCATCTGAGCCTTGGGTTGGTTTGCTCCTTGTTTTACAGGCTTGGAACAGACACAGAGCACTGGATTTGAGCCCTGGGTTGCTCTGTTCAATGTTTTCACAGGATTGGAACAGCTACAGAGCACTGCAACTCAGCATTGGAGCCTTTGCCTGCTCTTTTCAATGTTTTTACAGGCTTGGAATACCTACAGAGCACTTCAATTCAGCATTTCAGCCTTGGGTTGCTCTGCCCTTATTTTTTCAGACTCTGGAACAGGCACAGAGCACTGCAACCCAGCATTTGAGGATTTGGGTGCTCTGCTCCTTGTTTTTACAGCTCTGGAACAGGGCATTGAAACTCAGCATTTGAGCTTTGGGTTACTCTTTTCTATGTTTTTACAGGATTGGAACAGGCCCAGAGCACTGCAAATCAGGGTTTGAGCCTTTGCTTGCTCTGTTCCTTGTTTTTATGGGCTTGGAATACCTACAGAGCACTGCAACAGCATTTGAGCCCTGGGTTGCTCTGCTCCTTGTTTTTACTGGCTCTGAAACAGGCACAGAGCACTGCTACTCTGGGTTTGAGCCTTGGGTTGCTCTGTTCTATGTTTTTATAGGCTTGGAACAGGTACAGAGCAGTGAAACTCAGCATTTCAGCCTTTGGGTGCTCTACTCCTTGTTTTTACAGGACTGGAACAGACACAGAGCACTGGATTTGAGCCCTGGGTTGCTCTGTTCAATGTTTTCACAGGATTGGAACAGGCACAGAGCACTGCAACTCAGCATTTGAGCCTTTGGGTGCTCTGCTCCTTGTATTTACAGCTCTGGAACAGGGCACTGAAACTGAGCATTTGAGCTTTGGGTTACTCTTTTCTATGTTTTTATAGGCTTGGAACAGGTACAGAGCACTGAAACTCAGCATTTGAACCTTGGATTGCTGTGTTCTATGTTTTTATAGGCTTGGAACAGGTACAGAGCAGTGAAACTCAGCACTGGAGCCTTTGGGTGCTCTGCTCCTTGTTTTTACAGGCTTGGAACAGGCACAGAGCACTGCAAATCAGCATCTGAGCCTTGGGTTGGTTTGCTCCTTGTTTTTACAGGATTGGAACAGACACAGAGCACTGGATTTGAGCCCTGGGTTGCTCTGTTCAATGTTTTCACAGGATTGGAACAGGCACAGAGCACTGCAACTCAGCACTGGAGCCTTTGCCTGCTCTTTTCAATGTTTTTACAGGCTTAGAATACCTACAGAGCACTGCAACTCAGCATTTCAGCCTTGGGTTGCTCTGCCCTTATTTTTTCAGACTCTGGAACAGGCACAGAGCACTGCAACACAGCATTTGAGCCTTTGGGTTGCTCTGCTCCTTGTTTTTATAGGCTTGGAATACCTACAGAGCACTGCATTTGAGCCCTGGGTTGCTCTGTTCAATGATTTTACAGGTTTGGAACAGGCACAGAGCACTGCAACCCAGCATTTGAGCCTTTGGGTGCTCTGCTCCTTGTTTTTACAGCTCTGGAACAGGGCACTGAAACTCAGCATTTGAGCTTTGGGTTACTCTTTTCTATGTTTTTACAGCCCTGGAACAGGCACAGAGCACTGCAAATCAGCATCTGAATCATTGGGTGTTCTGCTCCTTGCTTTTCAGCTACAGAGCACTGAAACTCAGCATTTGAGCCTTTGGGTTACTGTTTTCTATGTTTTTACAGGCTTGGAACAGGCACAGAGCACTGCAAATCAGGGTTTGAGCCTTTGCTTGCTCTGTTAATTGTTTTTATGGGCTTGGAATACCTACAGAGCACTGCAACACAGCATTTGAGCCCTGGGTTGCTCTGCCCCTTGTGTTCACTGGCTCTGAAACAGGCACAGAGCACTGCAGCTCTGGGTTTGAGCCTTGGGTTGCTCTGTTCTTTGTTTTTATAGGCTTGGAACAGGTACAGAGCACTGAAACCCAGCATTGGAGCCTTTGGGTGCTCTGTTCCTTGTTTTTATGGGCTTGGAATACCTACAGAGCACTGCAGCTCAGGGTTTGAGCCTTGGGTTACTCTTTTCTATGTTTTTACAGCTCTGGAACAGCTACAGAGCACTGCAATTCAGGGTTTGAGCTTTTACTTGCTCTGTTCCTTGTTTTTACAGACACTGGAACAGGCACAGAGCACTGAAACTGAGCATTTGAGCCCTGGGTTGCTCTGCCCCTTGTGTTCACTGGCTCTGAAACAGGCACAGAGCACTGCTGCTCTGGGTTTGAGCCTTGGGTTGCTCTGTTCTATGTTTTTACAGGATTGGAACAGCTACAGAGCCCTGCAACTCAGCATTTGAACCTTGGGTTGCTGTGTTCTATGTTTTTATAGGCTTGGAACAGGCACAGAGCAGTGAAACTCAGCATTGGAGCCTTTGGGTGCTCTGCTCCTTGTTTTTACAGGATTGGAACAGACACAGAGCACTGCCAATCAGCATCTGAGCCTTGGGTTGGTTTGCTCCTTGTTTTACAGGCTTGGAACAGACACGGAGCACTGGATTTGAGCCCTGGGTTGCTCTGTTCAATGTTTTCACAGGACTGGAACAGGCACAGAGCACTGCAACTCAGCATGGGAGCCTTTGCCTGCTCTTTTCAATGTTTTTACAGGCTTAGAATACCTACAGAGCACTGCAACTCAGCATTTCAGCCTTGGGTTGCTCTGCCCTTATTTTTTCAGACTCTGGAGCAGGCACAGAGCACTGCAACTCAGCATTTGAGCCTTGGGTTGCTCTGCTCCTTGTTTTTATAGGCTTGGAATACCTACAGGGCACTGCATTTGAGCCCTTGGTTGCTGTGTTCTATGTTTTTACAGGCTTGGAACAGGCACAGAGCACTGCAACCCAGCATTTGAGCCTTTGGGTGCTCTGCTCCCTGTATTTACAGCTCTGGAACTGGAAAGGGCACTGAAACTCAGCATTTGAGCTTTGGGTTGCTCTTTTCTATGTTTTCACAGCCCTGGAACAGGCACAGAGCACTGCAGATCAGCATCTGAGCCATTGGGTGTTCTGCTCCTTGCTTTTCAGCTACAGAGCACTGAAACTCAGCATTTGAGCTTTGGGTTACACTTTTCTATGTTTTTACAGGATTGGAACAGGCACAGAGCACTGCAACACAGGGTTTGAGCCTTTGCTTGCTCTGTTCCTTGCTTTTATGGGCTTGGAATACCTACAGAGCACTGCAACACAGCATTTGAGCCCTGGGTTTCTCTGCTCCTTGTTTTCACTGGCTCTGAAACAGGCACAGAGCACTGCAGCTCTGGGTTTGAGCCTTGGGTTGCTCTGTTCTATGTTTTTATAGGCTTGGAACAGGCACAGAGCATTGCAACTCAGGGTTTGAGCCTTTGGGTGTTCTGCTCTTTGTTTTTAGAGGCTTGGAACAGGCACAGAGCACTGCAATTCAGCATTTGCTCTGTTCTATGTTTTTACAGGCTTGGGATACCTACAGAGCACTGCAGCTCAGGGTTTGAGCCTTTGCTTGCTCTTTTCTATGTTTTTACAGCTCTGGAACAGCTACAGAGCACTGCAAATCAGGGTTTGAGCCTTTGCTTGCTCTGTTCCTTGTTTTTATGGGCTTGGAATACCGACAGAGCACTGCAACACAGCATTTGAGCCCTGGGTTGCTCTGCTCCTTGTGTTCACTGGCTCTGAAACAGGCACAGAGCACTGCAGCTCTGGGTTTGAGCCTTGGGTTGCTCTCTTCTTTGTTTTTACAGGATTGCAACAGCTACAGAGCCCTGCAACTCAGCATTTGAGCCTTGGGTTGCTGTGTTCTATGTTTTTATAGGCTTGGAACAGGTACAGAGCAGTGAAACTCAGCATTGGAGCCTTTGGGTGCTCTGCTCCTTGTTTTACAGGCTTGGAACAGACACAGAGCACTGGATTTGAGCCCTGGGTTGCTCTGTTCAATGATTTTACAGCCCTGGAACAGGCACAGAGCACTGCAACTCAGCATTTGAGCCTTTGGGTGCTCTGCTCCTTGTATTTACAGCCCTGGAACAGGCACAGAGCACTGCAGTTCAGCATCTGAGCCCTTGGGTGTTCTGCTCCTTGCTTTTCAGCTACAGAGCACTGCAACTCAGCATTGGAGCCTTGGCTTGCTCTGCTCCTTGTTTTTACAGGTTTGGAACAGACACAGAGCACTGGATTTGAGCCCTGGGTTGCTCTGTTCTATGTTTTCACAGGATTGGAACAGGCACAGAGCACTGCAGCTCTGGGTTTGAACCTTGGGTTGCTGTGTTCTATGTTTTTATAGGCTTGGAACAGGTACAGAGCAGTGAAACTCAGCACTGGAGCCTTTGGGTGCTCTGCTCCTTGTTTTTACAGGCTTGGAATACCCACAGGGCACTGCATTTGAGCCCTGGGTTACTCTGTTCAATGTTTTCACAGGATTGGAACAGGCACAGAGCACTGCAACTCAGCATGGGAGCCTTTGCCTGCTCTTTTCAATGTTTTTAGAGGCTTAGAATACCTACAGAGCACTGCAACTCAGCATTTCAGCCTTGGTTGCTCTGCCCTTATTTTTTCAGACTCTGGAGCAGGCACAGAGCACTGCAACCCAGCATTTGAGCCTTTGGATTTCTCTGCTCCTTGTTTTTATAGGCTTGGAATACCTACAGGGCACTGCATTTGAGCCCTTGGTTGCTGTGTTCTATGTTTTTACAGGCTTGGAACAGGCACAGAGCACTGCAACTCGGCATTGGAGCCTTTGGGTTGCGCTGCTCCTTGCTTTTCAGCTACAGAGCGCTGCAACTCAGCATTTGAGCTTTGGGTTACTCTTTTCTATGTTTTTACAGGATTGGAACAGGTACAGAGCACTGCAAATCAGCATCTGAGCCATTGGGTGTTCTGCTCCTTGCTTTTCAGCTACAGAGCACTGCAACTCAGCATTTGAACCTTGGGTTGCTCTGTTCTATGTTTTTACAGGCTTGGAACAGGTACAGAGCACTGCAACTCATCATTTGCTCTGTTCTATGTTTTTACAGGCTTGGAACAGGCACAGAGCACTGCAAATCAGGGTTTGAGCCTTTGGTTACTCTTTTCTACGTTTTTACAGCGCTGGAACAGCTACAGAGGACTGCAATTCAGGGTTTGAGCTTTTACTTGCTCTGCTCCTTGTTTTCACTGGCTCTGAAACAGGCACAGAGCACTGCTGCTCTGGGTTTGAGCCTTGGGTTGCTCTCTTCTTTGTTTTTACAGGATTGGAACAGGCACAGAGCACTGCAAATCAGCATTTGAGCTTTGGGTTACTCTGTTCTATGTTTTTACAGGTTTGGAACAGACACAGAGCACTGGATTTGAGCCCTGGGTTGCTCTGTTCTATGTTTTTGCAGCTCTGGAACAGGCACAGAGCACTGCCACTCAGGGTTTGAGCCTTGCTAGGGAGATAGCTAAGTTTGTAATTAAATTTTAGATTAGCCATTGATATATAAAACAGGAGAGATAAAACATTGAGAGATAAAACACGGGGAGCTGGAATCAAATCTTATATTGATATTCCTGGTATTCAAATCAGACAATTGAAAGATGAAGGGCAGCAATGCAAAGTTTCTCTGCTCCTTGTTTTTACAGGCTTGGAACAAGCATGGAGCACTGCAAATCAACATTTGAGCCCTGGGTTTCACTGGCAGGTGGGGAGGGAGGGAATCCTTCTGCCTCCAAGTGTAAAACAGGATCAGCATTTGTATGTTTTGCTTGTATTGCCTTTTGAAATTTTTTTTTTTTAGATAAAATTGGTGTTGAAGCTTTTCCATTGAAAAAGGTAAACAAAATAATTTTATCAAAATGATTTATTTTGATTAATAAAAATAAATGATCAAAATAATTGATTTTTCTCTTCGTGCATGTTTATCGTCAGAAAATCGTTTATATATTCTCTCATTTGTGTTAATACTAGTATGTTTTGCTTGTATTGGTTTTTTAAAATTTTTTTTTACATAAAATTGGTGTTGAAGCTTTTTTATTGTAAAAGGGAAACAACAGAATTGATTTTTCTCTTTGTGTATATTTATCCTCAGAAATTCAGTTATACATTCCCTAATTTGTGTTAATAGTAGTATGTTTGTTTCTACAAACATACTATTGCTTTTTTAAATTCTTTTTTTACATAAAATTGGTGTTGAAACTTTTCCATTGAAAAAAGGTAAACAAAATAATTTATCTTTCTCTTCATGCATATTTATCCTCAGAAAATCTTTTTTACATTCTCTAATTCGTGTTAATAGTAGTAAGTTTGTTTGTACTGCTTTTTAAATCTTTTTTAACATAAAATTGATGTTGAAGCTTTTCCATTGAAAAAGGGAAACAACGGAATTGATTTTTCTCTTTGTGCATATTTATCCTCAGAAAATCGTTTATACATTCCCTAATTTGTGTTAATAGTAGAAGTCCTCAGATGTGTTCTATCAATCTCTTTGAAGGCCAGTACAGAATTTCCATTAGGAAAGCCTAAGAGGAATATAAAAGAGACTTGTCTTATAATCTTTTTTAAACTAAACTAATAAAGACATAGATATAGATGTGGCTATGCAAGATTCAGAGCCTGTCACTGCAGAAAATCAAAGCTAATACAAAATATATTGATTTACTTGAATGCCAGCTTGGCTCAGAACTGTGGGGGATTTAGTTGTTGGTTTTTTTTGGGTTTAGATTGAAGGTATTGGAGATTGTAATTTGTGTTTGGACTTAAGTGTTTATTATTTTTTATTAGTAAAACAGTCTCATTGCTGTGAGTTTGGCAGCTTTTCATTAGAAGGCACAAAATGGCCAACAAGCTCTTGTTACAAGGTCTTTTAAGACTAAACTAATTAAAAATTGACACAGATTATTTTTCTTTTTAACTCAATAACTGATTTTAAAGAGCCTGCAATGGGGACTTTTCTGCCAAATTCTAAAATGTTACTTAAACTTATGAAGAGAAGGAAGAAGAAGCATAAAGAAGAAACTTAAGATGACACTTTGTGCTTTCTATTTTGCTTTTATCTACAACATACTAAAAATCTCAAAACTTAAATTTCTCACTAAGTGATGCACTTACACTACTCTCTATAATCTATTTCACACTTTTGTGGATTTTAGTCTATTTTGAAGTTTAAGAAACTTTTTCCATAAATGAGGGTCAAAGTCAGTGCACCCCAGAGTAGATAAAGAAATATTCTCAGTACCTTGAATTTCCACACAGAACAAACCCCCTGTTCATTAAAATAAATAAAATTGAAAAAAATGAAATAAAAGCAACATAAATGTTGTGTGTTTTTACCTCTCCTGCCCTGTGGTTCCTCTGCCCCCTTTTCTCCCCCATGGGAGGCTGTGCCCACCCAAACCCAGTGATTTTATTCCTTTGGTGGTCTGTGGGATGCTCTGGGCCTGGATGGATCCCATCAGGAAATCCCAGGGATGGAGCAGCTCCTGTCCTGTCAGCTGGCTCTCACTGTGGCTCTTTAATCTGATAAATGTGATCTCTCTGATGTCACCATGATTTTTTCATGTTTAGGAAAAGAATAATGTGAGGTTAAACCAAGCTTGTTTAAAGAGTTTGCCTTCCCCTCTCCAACCATTCATCCTGCAGATAAACCAGAATAATGAATTAAATCACTAAAACTCTGCTCAGACAGGACATCTGAAGACTATTTCTGCTACATAACCAAAGTCCCAGACCAAATTCCAAGATTCCCATGGAGATTCCCAGCAGTGCTGGCTCCGTGATCCTTTCTTGAATAAGAACTGAACCTGTCCCTGAATTTTGGTGTCTGGGATCAGGAAACGGAGGGGGAGAAGGGAAGGGAAGGGAAGGGAAGGGAAGGGAAGGGAAGGAGGAAGGGAAGGAAGGGAAGGGAAGGGAAGGGAAGGAAGGGAAGGGAAGGAAAGGAAGGAAGGAAGGGAAGGAAGGAAGGAAGGAAGGAAGGAAGGGAAGGAAGGAAGGAAGGGAAGGAAGGGAAGGAAGGAAGGGAAGGAAGGAAGGAAGGGAAGAGAAGAGAAGAGAAGAGAAGAGAAGAGAAGAGAAGAGAAGAGAAGAGAAGAGAAGAGAAGAGAAGAGAAGAGAAGAGAAGAGAGAAGAATAAATTTGTCCTTCAAAAAGAATCAGCAACTGTTTCAAACTGGGTTTGCTTAAAACTGAGTCAACTTTTAAGATTTTTTCCTACATGTTTTCATTTACATCATGGGCTTTTGTAACCAGCTATGTGTGGGTTTGTATCATAACTAAAAAATGTCATGGCCTGTCCTGATAGGATAACCTGAGTTATACAATTTAAATAATTATTAAAAACAAAGAAACCACACACACTTTCTCTGTCTAACAGGAGAATTTGGAGAGGGAGAAGAAAGCTTGTGTGGGATACTGATCTCCTTTGTGTGAATGAAGTGGCACTGGAGAAATAAGAAGAAATGGAACTGTACAATTCAGTTTTTATAAAGAGATCATTGAATATTCCTGCTATGACAAATCTAATTAATGCTAATTATTTAAGGCTTTTGGATGCAAATAGCCACAGGCAAGCCATTGGGTAGTATGTAAATATTGAGAAGGAAAGATGTGAAAGATATTATCTCACTCATTCAGGAGAGCTTATTAAGGATATGACCAAGTTGTCAAACACTTGTTAAGCACTTCAATATTATCTGAGTAGGGAATCCTCAGGCAAACAGGCAAAGTGCTCTCTCCCTCTTTGGGATTATTCAGTATTTCTCATGCTGACCTCTGCAGAAATTCAGTGGAACAGAAGCAAAAATCAGATTTTCTTTCTCTTTTAAACTTTCTTGACATGCATTTAGTCATCTTTTGAAGTGATGAAAGGAAATGAAAATACCTATTATTGCAAATATAGATCTGTAAATATATATTTATATCTATGTAATAGGTATATAAATATATTTACAACATAGGTATATAAATAACATATATTTATATACATATATTGTAAATATATATCTGTAAATCCTTTTCTGAGCTCTGCAGTGATATTGTGCAGAGTAAGTGGGGAGGAGAGCCACAGCAGAGCCTTTCCCACAACAAACTGTGCATTTCTGTGTGGGAAGTTTAGAAACGGTTTTGAAAGTTACTTCTATAGCATTTGATTTTAATAATCAATGATAAAATCTTTATTTCTAATTATTTTATGGTGGATCATTAGGAGAGTTCCATAGTTAAGGCATTTGTAGTCCTGGATCATTTTATCAGAATTTTCCCAATCCGTGAAAAATGGAAATGCAATTGTTGGCAATTTCTTAGCGAGGAAAGGAAACCTGGAGAAAGGAACACTGGGATGCTCCATGTTCCTTGAAGAATGACCTTGGAAAATTCATTTCTGTCTTATTCTTTGGCTTTCCATTTCCAGAGGGAAACCCTGACTCTGTTCTCATCAGACTGCAAGTCAGGTGCTAATTTTGTATTTTTGGGCCATGGAACTCCAGGACCAGCTGCAGTCCCTCTGTTCAGCACAAACAATTCCCTTTAAAACTCCCTCATTTCCTCATTCCCTGCTCCTTCCCTGGGCAGTTTTGGAGTACAGAGATGTTCTGAGATTACCCACCCTGAGCTGTTTTAAATCCTGGATTTACCAAGCCTCTCACTAAGTTTTGTCATGTGAAATATTTCTATCAAACCATTTCTCTTTTTCTAATTAGGTATTCAGGGTTTTTACTGAATTATGAGGAAATATTTATGTTTTACAGACACACTGAAATTACCTGGGAGAATGAAAGGAACAGTTTTCATGTACTCAGTCAAATATGTGTTTGTGTCTAGGATTGTCAGTGACATGCATGAGGAACTGCCGAAACAGAAAAAGGGGAATACTTAGGATAATCACTCTGAAATAATTAGCCTGTATTTAATTTCAGGTCCTGGGACAACCAGTATCAATCATATCAGGATCAATCAAATCAGGATCAATCTATAGCTAAGGAAACTTAGAGAAAATTTCCTTACAATTCACTTGTATTTATTATTATTATTATTTTGATCTGTCACTTTGAGTGCAGAAAGAATCCCAGTAGAAGTATTATCACAAGCATTATTATTTTCTACTCCAAGTATGAAGTGCAACACTTCCACATTTCCTCCCTCAGCCCTGAGTGTGCCTGAAACAGAAGGAGTGCAATACTTAGGATAATCACTCTTAAATAATTAACCTATATTTTATTTCAGGTGCTGGGACAACCAGTAGGATCAATCCACACCTAAGGAAGATTATTAGAGGAAATTTCCTTACAATTCACTTGTATTTTTTATTATTATTATTTTAATCTGTCACTTTGGGTGCAGAAAGAATCCCAGTAGAAGGATTATCATAAATCTCGTTATTTTCTACTCCAAGTATGGAGTGCAGCACTTCCAGATTTCCTCCCGCAGTCCTGAGTGTGCTGTGGGTGGTGGGAGTGTGGGCAAGGCACGAGACAGAGAATAACCTGCGTGTGCCAGGGGCCAGTCAGGCTGTTTGGTACAGCAGAGAGGGCTTAAATGGATTTTGCTGCCCAGCTGAACCATTGAAAGCAGCACAGCACTGAGAGATGTATTTGAAGGCAGAAAGGTTTGCCAGAACAAACCTTGACTGCAGTATTGCATAAATGGATTTTTGTAGTTTAGTTTTGTAGCAGTGACAGAAGTGTTTAGGGATTATTCTCTATCCTACTCAAAGGCTACTCCTTATCATGGTTTAGAGTTTCCTGCAGTGATAAAGTGCTTTTCCTCTCCCAGCACTGATATGGTGGCAAACCCTTCCTCTTGTTAGAGACTTTCTGGTGCAGCATAATCTGACCTGGGCAAGAGTTCAGGGTGAGGGGTGATAACCTGTCACAGACATCTTTTATGGAAAATCCTTTCTTTAGGATTTTTTCTTCCTGAGATGCTGAAAGGCCTCAGGAACAAAATGTAAACAATGATTATCTGCTGCTGTGGAATGCAACAGGTGCATCTGGGATTGGTCTCATGGGGTTGTTTCTAATTAATGGCCAATCACAGAGAGTCCGAGCCACAAGCCTTTGTTATCATTCTTTCTGATTCTATTCTTAGCCAGCCTTGTGATGAAATACTTTCTTCTATTCTTTTAGTATAGTTTTAATTTAATATAATATATAAAATAATATATCAAGCCTTCTGAAACATGGAATCAACATTCTCATCTCTCCCCTCATCCTCAGACCCCTGTGAACACCACCACAATAAATCTGTGCAAAACTGAACATGGTAGCACTCAACAGAAGCAGTTCCACACCTGATTATTGCAATCAAACACAAAAATAACATCTGGTGCCAACACTTTTAACAGTTATCCTTCTTTATTTCACAGGCTGAGCTGCAGATCTTTGTGCTTTGCCTGGCCAGCCTGCTCTGGTGGCTGCCATCCATCAGCGTCCTGCCGTGACTCAGCCTCTCTGCCTCCATTCACAGCAATCTTCTGCCGGGCCCTCTCTCCCTGATGAGCGTGAGAAATGTGCAAAATAATAAATGGGAGCTGATTCAGAGCTAGACTGGCTGAGGCACAGAGTGAATGGCAATGAGCAGTGGGCCCAGAGTGTCCCTCCAAGGAAAATCAGAGCAGCAGCAGCAGAGGGCTTTTAGCTCAGTGCAGCATTTGCTAAAATCAAACTGCCTCTGGCTCAGGGGAAGTGAAATGTCACTCCTGGCCTTCAGGAGAATGCTGGAACATTTCCTGTGCTGCTCCTTTTGAGAGTGTTTGCCTCCCATCTGACACACACAATAGGAACCAGGAGTATAATATATAAATACTCAGATATCTTAATTATCCTCCTGCCTTTATTGTGCTGTGCTTGGTTTCCATCCAGGGAAGCCACACATGAGAGGCTCCAGACAGAAAGTCTGCTTGGCTTTCCTAGAAACAAAATAGAAATCGCTTCTGAAACAGAACCCAAGGTGGGACTCTGGTGTGCAAGCCTTTGGTAAAACTGAAATTGTGCAGCATTAACTCATAGAGTGTCACTGTGATATTCTCTGAAAAATCCCTTTGCCAGGATTTCTTCTCCTGGCAAGATGAGAAGCCTCAGCCTCTCCATGTTTTCTTGCTTTGGAATGTGATTTGGAGAATTGTTTACCCAGCATGTGAATTGTTTTTAATTAATGACCAATCTCAGTCCAGCTGTGTCAGGACTCTGGTCGGTCACAGGTTTTTATTATTCATTCTTTTCCAGTCTTCTGTCTGTATCCTTCCTCTTTCTTTAGTATAGTATTAATATAATGCTATATTAATGCTATACCAAAACTACACTAAAGAAAGAGAAATATATATATAATTATATATATATATTATAGATATTATAGATACAATATATATACTAAAGAAAGAGAAAAATTGATATGATATGATATGATATGATATGATATGATATGATATGATATAAATAATATAATATAATATAATATAATATAATATAATATAATATAATATAATATAATATAATATAATATAATATAATATAATATAATATAATATAATAATCAGCCTTCTGAGAACACAGAGTCAGATTCTCATCTCCCACCTCATCCTGGGGACCCTCACAACACCACACCAACAGAGCACAGAGCTTTCATTTATATTTAGCGAATAATGCACCCTTGAGCTTCATCTAACCTTTAAGAATAGCTTAAAATGAGAAGTCCCTGGTAGAGGGTTTGTGTGCTAAAAGCAAAAAGTGCTTTGGGTTGGCTCTGCTCTCTGTGCAGGCAGGGACAGGCTGGTTCTTGTCAGCAACAGCAACCCCATTTGCATGAATAATGCCACAGTCGATGCCATGAGGTAAAAGATGCAATTAAATTTCCCTCAATAGACACAGAGCAGGTTGTAAAGTGCTAAAAAGGAAATCTGGCAAATGAAGTGCCCAGATTAGCAAAGCCAGGGCTGGCAGGGAGAGGGGATTCCTGGGAAAAATCGGGTTTCACTTGTCACAATTCACTGTCTGATTTAGAGACATTTTCTGTAGGACAGCAGGCAAAATTATTTCGTCCTGTGTTTAATCCTATCTGACATGAGTTGTCTGAGAACTGCCCTGTGTAGAGAGCAAGAAGGACAACACTGAAATGAGGATTTGCTAACAATCTTTCCTCAGCAACTCCTGAATGATTTCTGCTGCTCTGAGCCTCCCTCCATCCAGACTTGCACTTTAGCTGATGTCACAGATCCTTTCAGGACAAATAAAACCTCCAAAGCAGCACCCCTTCCTCTAATCTAGACAGGATGGGTTTGGCTAATTAACAATAAATTGATTTTTTATCAGCATAGTTGAAAAAACTCTAACAAAATTTTAATGTGAACTAACTACTGCACTAAATGTGCTGGTCTGTGACAATCAGTGATAAAAGACTGCCATGGAATTCCATTGATATTTGAAAGCTTTCATTAATGATCTCAAGAATCATTAAGAAAACTTGCAAGAAGAAGAGGCTAGACTAGACTAGAATAGAAAAGTATGGTGCTTGTGTTTTGCAGCTTTCACTTGTTATCACTCCTAAAATTAGGGTGTTTTAACTCATTTTGATGTTACTTTAGCTGATTTTATTTGTAGCTGAATTGAGAAAAATGTTTCTTATAGAGGAGATTAACTGTGTCTGTTGCTCTCTGATACTCCCCTGAGTTTTATGCCACTATCCAGGCTGGATGTAGATTGGAATTTGAATATAAAACATCTCTAAATTCAGGACTGTAACAGATCCCCAGGGCTCACATGGGGCAGCAGAACTCCATCCTTTCCTTGTAGCAAAATCCAAAGGTTCTACTTGACCAAAAACTATTTTCCTGTGAGTATTCCCGATACTCCTTCATCTGCTGGGCACAGCAGAACAACCCTCCTTGGTTTTGTTTAATTTTCTGTCTCCCATTCAAAGTCAGGAAGTTTGCAGAGGTGATGCTGAAGCTGAAAGGGAGCTGGGAAGGGAACAGGGATATTCTGCAACAGGAATATTCTACAACAGGAATATTTTCTCTGTGCAATGACCATTCAAGCTCTGAAAATCCAATTTTTCATTCATCTAGAGCCATCCTGGCCCCTGGCAGGGAGAATGCCACACTCCCAGCTCTGTGCATCACTCCTTGCTCCTCTTTTCCCTGCATTGAATTTAAAGCCATAACCCAAGAGTTAGATCTTGTTTTGTGCACAGAACCTGGGAGCTGCTAATTAAGCAGCCATTTCATTTGCAATGAGCAGTTTGTCTGGCAGAAAAGGCAAAGCAAGGAAGACTCCTCTGTTAATGGCATTGTCTCACTGCTGGGGTTTTGTTGCTGTTTTGTTCTCTCATTGTTCCTAACAGGCAGCAAGGGAGCTGAGACTGAGCTGTTCCTGCTGTGCAGGGAGGGGATCCACCAAAGGCTTTGCATTTTAATCCATCTCATGTTTGCATAGGCAACCAAAGAATTTTCTGAGGCTCCATCATCTCCTCCTTTGCTGCATATTTTGCATTTACATCCAGAGCCCCTTTCAGGCCATCTGGAGTCAATCTGTGTGCAAAGGGAGAATGGAAAAAATCCTCCCTGTTCCTTGTGGGAATCTGTGTGGTGAGCCCCTCCCCTGAGGCAGGCAGGTTTTGGTGTTTTTCTCAGGACGGATGGAACACTGCTGCTTATGTAACCCAGCCATGAGTTTGTGGAATAAAGAGTAGGGTAACCAAGCAACAAAAATCCTCCTTGCCCTGCACACAAATTGCTGTCTGATCGCTGGGATGCTAACACCAATACTTCCAGGAATTAAACACTGAAGGGTTCAGCGTGAGCAAGCAGCTTTCAGCCTTCTTATGCTCATTATGTTGTTTTAGTGACGCTCAAATGCTTTTAAATCCTTTTTTAGTGCTGCAAGGAGAAGCTATGGTCCAGCTCTTTAAGCCACATAACTTGCAGCTAAATGCTGTTGTCTTCCCCAGGATGTGTCTTGGTGTGTTTATCTGTGTGTGTAAATCAGGAGAGAGGCTGAAGGCACTTTGATGGAGCAGAATTTCATTGCATTAATTCAGATTTGTTGGTACCATACCAGGGCTAACCCTTAAAAAATCCATGAGGAGTTTTGAGCCAGGCTCTGTTGACGCTGCTGCTTGGCCTGGTGGTCATCTCCAGACCTTTAAAAAGCCAAGAGCTCTCCTAAAACTCAATGTGATTATTCCCCCCATCTCCAGACCTTTAAAATGCCAAGAGCTCTCCTACAACTCGATGTGGTTATCCACAGATGAATCAATCCTCTGTTCTGTGTGTAATAATCAATGTGATTGTCCACACACGGAACAAGCCTGGGTTGGAAATGCCACCCTGGGAGTCATGAGCACTGTGGCACTTTCTCACATTGCAAAGGATGCAGTATGTGGGGAAGGAATTCAGTTTAAAAACACTGAAAAAAAAAAAGAAAAGAAAAAAAGGAAAAAAGAAAAAAAGAAGAGAAAGAAAAAAAAAGAAAAAGAAAAAAGAAGAAGAAAAAATAAAATAAGAAAAAAAGGAAAAAAGAAAAAATAAAAAAAGAAGGAAAAGGAGAAAAGAAGAAAAGGAAAAAAGAAAAAAGAAAAAAAGAAAAAAAAGAAGAAAGGAAAAAAGGATAAAAGGAGAAAAAAAAAAGAAAAAAGAAAAAAGGAAAAAATAAGAAAAAGAAAAAAAGAAAAAATAAAAAAGAATAAAAAAGTAAATAAGAAAAAAAGGAAAAAGAATAAAAAAGTAAATAAGAAAAAAAGGAAAAAAGAAAAAAGGAAAAAAGGAAAAAAAAATAAGAAAAAAAATAAAAGAAAAAAGAAAAGAAGAAACTTTTGCAGGCAAATTTTGAACCACAGACTTTTTAGGGACTACCAATGGTAAAATGGACTTTGTCAGCTGTGGAGGGTGAAAATTTCCAGACTCACTTCAACACAGACTTTTCAATTTTAAAGTTATTTCAGTTTCTGTTCATATAAACAATTACAAAGGCTTGAAAAAGGAAGAGGACTGGCCATGGGGGATCAACCAGGCTGTGAGGAACTTTGAGATGGGCCTTGTTTCCTCTGGGGAGCAGGAACATGGACGCAAAGTTTGGCAGTCCCTCATTTCCTTCCCTTCAGGGCATGCTGTGCCTGTGCCACAGACAGAAATTTGGTGTTTAAAATGCACTTTACACTGATATTGAGAATTCTGGGTAAGGAAACAGCTGAGAGGTGACAGTGCCTGCAGCCCCAGGGCAGGGAGAGCTGTGCCATTCACATTCTCTGAACAAATCCCTTCACCCAGGGTTTTGCTCCTGGGAAGCTGAGAAGCCTCAGAGAAAAGGAAAACAATTCTTATCTCATTTGCTTCTCCTGGGTTGTGCTCATATGTGGAATATGTGGCAGTCACCTTTTCTGAAAAATTCCTTGGCCCAGGATTTTTGTCCTGGGAAGCTGAGAAGCCTCAGAGAAAAGGGAAAGCAATTCTTATCTCATTTGCTTCTCCTGTGCTGTGCTCTGTGGAATGTGTTTGGAGATTGTTTACCCACAGGTGATTGTTCCATTGGATTCTGCTGTGAGTTGTTTTCACTCTTTGGCCAATCAGGGCCAAGCTGTGTCAGGACTCTGGAAAGAGTCAGGAGTTTTCATTATTATCTTTTAGCATTCTGTAAGAATCCTTTCTGTATTCTTTAGCTTAGTTTAGTATTCTTTAATATAACATCTCCAAGGTCAGGACTGTAACACATCTCCAGGGCTCACATGGTGCAGCAGAACTCCATCATTTTCTTGTATCAAAATCCAAAGATTGATTAAAATCCATAGAGGAAAAGGCAGAAAAAGATAAGCTCTGGAAACTTTCTGGAAGCAAGTCTGGGAACTTATAAAAGTGTGTGAGATGGATAAACGTCAGAAGAAAAACATGTGGGAGAGGTGGATTCTTTATTGTTGGTTTTTTGGGTGTTTGGTGGTGTTTTCTTCTTTGTTTGCTTTTTCCTACATCTGCTTTACACCATGAATCTTGTTCATGCAGAGGGCACACTGTGGGGAGACACAGAAAATTGTTCTTGCTTACTGTCTAGTCTTCCAGGGACCTAGACTGTGACTTCCCAGGGCTCAAATTTGAAGTGGGTGAGGTATTTTAGGTATAGATGCACAATAAATCAGTGTGTGTTTGATAGACTTGATCATAAAGTAATAAAGTAATAAATTATAAAGCAATAAATTGATAAATTATAGAGTTATAAAGTAATAAATTATAAAGTAATAAATCATAAAGTAATAAATAAACCTTCTGAGAACATGGAGTCAGATTCTTCATTCCTCCCTGCAATGAGGGTCCCTGCAAATACAACAGAGAGTATTTTGGGGTTTTTATCCATGCAAGCTTGGGCAGGGCTAAAATCCCATCAAAGCTGGGGCAGAGCAAGAGGGTTTGCAGGAGAAGTTCTTGAGAGGAGGAGACCCTGAGCAGACTGTGCCATTTGCTGGGCTGCACTGGCATTATTAAAGGCAGGATGGGATGGGATGGGATGGGATGGGATGGGATGGGATGGGATGAGCTTAGAGCAGCAGAATCCCCATCTTGGGGCAGTGGGAGCAGGGCTGAGGGTGGGAGCACGATGATGGACAGTGGAAGACGGTGAGGATAGAGGACAGAGACATGAACGGTCTGCCTAGATCCCATAGTTTTGGGATTTGTAACTCCCTTCCTTTCATTTTGTGCTTTAGTTTTTGGATTTATCACTCCCCTCCTTTCGGTTTGTGCTTTTTGTGCCACATGGCACATGAGGGTCTATTCCTAACCCAAGCCCTTCCCCTGTGCCCTCCTGTCTGATAGGAGCTGCAGAACCTCCCTGTGCAATGACAGCTCTTGGGACAGATAACGAGAAACGGGGTTGGCTTTATCAGGGTGGAAGCAAATAGTTACATTTAACCGCATTACTGCATCACTGCTCTGAATTTTCAGTGCGCCGTGATTCAGAATTGACATCTTTATCAGTTTTGAACGAGTCCATGCAAAGCCATTAGAGGTTATTCAATTTCAATTTCCCAAAGTAGCAGGAAGATGGCAAAATAAAAATCCAGGGCAGGATCATGCCTCAGCCTCTTGGTGCCTCAGTGAAATAAATGGGGAGCAGTTCCTCCTCCCAGGGCTCCTGAGTCCCTTAATTAGTACTTCAAGCACTCATTTGGGTAGGCTTGTTATGCAATTAAAAAAGTATGAATTTAGCATGAATGCTGCCCTGGATCTTTACTGTTTTTCCTGAATTTTCCATCCTTTCCCTGCTCCCTGGCTGCACTGCACTGGTTTCCCCAGTGAAGCTCAGTTTCTGTGCTGCTGAAGAACAACTCAGGATCTGTTGCTTTGCTTTCCATTAAGAAATTGATTGCATTGCTGAAAACGTTATTTTAGCAGCTTATAATAAATCCATAGGACTCAAGTTTAAGTAAAAAGCATTTTCATTTGTTGTTTCCTTACAGCAAAGCCTCAGAGATTCTTTCCCATTCCATGAATTCATTGTGTGGAGATGTGAGGGAAGGACAGATGAGAACCTTTATCACAATTTCCCCTTTTCCCTCTCAGGAATGAGTATTTCCTAAGGCTTCCACTTGCGGGGAGCTCATTCATACAGTGAATATTTTCAAGAGTAAACTGAATTACTTTCAAGCGCAGCATGGCATGGAGATGCTGGGAAGCTTTTGTGGATGTGGCTCACAAGCTCTGCAGAATTTTTGTGCAGAGCAGCTCCTCTGAGCTGTGTGGGATGGGAGTGCCCAGTGCCTTTGGAGATAAAGGAGAAAGAAATGAGATTTCTAATTCCTCTGCAGTCACCCTGCTGTCTCTGGAAAAGGAAGGGATAGGACTGGGGTAATTTTAAATTAATTTCAATTAATTTCAATTAATTAATTTTAATTTTAATTGGTTTAAATTAATTTAATCTAATTTTACTTAATGTTAATAATAATTTTTCTTAAATTTTATTTTTATTAATTTTTGTTGATTTTATTAGTTAATAACTTTTTAATTAATTTTATTAATTTTCTGAAAAATTCAGCCTCTCCTTGGGCTCTGCCAGGTGCTGCTGTTTGCAGTTCTGGGGCACTGAGCCACTCCAGCACATCAGGGATTTTTAGAATATTTTCCCTTTCATTCACTTCTTCCAAATCAACTTTACACATCCTGAGAGGGGAAACTACCACAGAATAGAAGGGGAGGGATAATGCCGGTACAGAAGAGGATTGAATGGAAATGAACCATTTCCAGGGGTTGATATCTGCCCAGATTTCTCTGCTGAGGACAGAACTCCCCTCCTGGCTGGGCCCAGGGGTTTCCCTGAGGTAAATGAGAATATGGATGTGTGTTAAAGTGCTTTGCTGGACTCCAGCCCTGCAAACACTCTGATTTCCTCTCCATTCCTCTTTCAGTGTTTATTTTTATGAATGTTCACAGGTTCCTTGCGACACCAGCAAGAGGCATTGTCAGCCTGTGAGTATCAATCAATACCTGCACATTGAAATGAAGGCTGAGGTGGTTGGAATTTAGTAAATATTTAATAGCTGCCCTTAAGAACCACTAAACCTCTTCCATTTGTAATAAATTACCTCCAAAAGCAAATTTACTTTTGGGCTAATGGGAAGCAGAGTGTTCTCCTCTGTGCTCAGTTTTATGGTGAAAATAAAATAAATTTCAAGGCTTACCTGAGTCCCTTTCAACCACCTGAGTCCATGGATCTGCTCCAAGGGGAAATAACTGCTGGGATGAGTAATTTTATTTAAATAAGCCCTTATGAGACAAAAGGTGTGAGTAAAGTCTCTGTCCATGCTTGGATGCCACTATAAAACAAAATTTCTTCATTTAGCCCCTTTGGTAAAAGGACAGTAAATCACAATGCTGATAAATACCAAGTCATTCTCCATCAAATTGCACCAAAATAATCACCTTTAGAGAAACTATCATTAAATCAATAATTTATTTCAAGCAATGGCCAAAATATGAATTATTAATTTACAGAATTAACTGAAATGCCAAAGGTTTTAATTTGATTTTTCCAAAGTAGCAGCACCACCAATAAACACCCAACCAGGAGCGTGAAAATTACTGTGTTACAAAAAAAATCAGATATTTAAAGAGTGTAAGGTCACGAGACGGTTCACAGGACAACATTTAGAGTTATTAAACCTTGCTGATGAGGATAAATAAATGAATTTAAAATCCATGCAGTGAGACCAAACAGTGCATGGCGGTAAGCGCCTGTTTCTGGATTTTTGAGAGAAATTCGCTGGGATTTCCTTTCCCCTGCTGAACCCAGGCAGGGTGGTTTTGCCCTGAGGGTGGAACTGGGAGGTTTGTGTGGCTCTCAGGCAGGAATTAACCCTTTCAGTGGCTCAGAGCTGGTTTTTACCCAATGGTAAAAGTGATGGTGAGGAGCTGTGCGTGCCACCCCAGGCACTGCCTGTGCCTCTGCCCTGGGCTGCAATAGAAACCAGCCCAGATAATTAACTAATTAATTAACTAATTAATTCAGTGGAATGGACTGGCACTCTGTTCCCAGGCAGGATTTCTGGCACACTCCCTATTTGTTCTGCAGGATCTGAGAAGGGAAACTCTGGCAGATTTTTGGGTTGGGTCATTCAGGGTTTTTTTTTTGTTTGTTTTGTGGGGTTTCAGAGGGAGTTTGAAAACTTAAAGAAACTTTTTTTTTTTACTGCATAAACATGTTCAAATATCTTTTTTCCCTTTTTAATACTGGATCCTTCCCATATTACTGAGTCCTAATTTTGCACATTCATAGTTTTGAACAGTCTGAGTGTCAATAACTCCCCTGGGCTTTTCTTCCCTGGCAGTAATGGACAAAACTTCCCAGCTGTTGTAAGTCTACACTTAATTCTACAAATCAGCAGTGGAGCAAAGCCTTTTTAATCCCTTGGGCCCTGGATAAACACCTCCTGCTTGCTCTAGACCACCTATGTTAAAATGAGTTTATTTAATGAAGCAGCCACATTAGAGTTCTAACAGGGGAGCCACAAAAGGAGGGTGAAATAATAATAATAATAATAATAATAATAATAATAATAATAATAATAATAATAATAATAATAATGCAGTTTGGGCTAGAATTCCTGCCAGGGGAGTTCTGAGAAGCTGTGAGAAGAGAATGAATCCCTTTGGGAGCAAACTGATGGATGGAGGGCAGAGTGACTGCAGAGGTCACAGTGTTTCATGTTTTGATGGACAGAATGATGATAAATAAAGCAGGTTTATCACAAAGGAGGCAGAAGTTGGATGTGCTCTATTAGGGAGCAGAGATCTTTGATGGGTGATGATTTATTTATTCATTGTACCCATTTCTGACTATCCTGAGCTGAAGGATGCTCTCAGATAAGCACTGAGGCTCACTTTGAATCAAAGCTCAGATGTAAAACAAAAAAGCTGTGAGAACACAAGAGCTCCGTGTCAGCCCTGGGTCTGAAATGAAGCTGTTGCCTGAATTGCTAAATTCAGTCTGCACCCTCCACACTCTCCTGTTCCAGCAGCAGGGCTGGAAAACAATGCTGCAAGTTTTAAATGCGTGACCTTGTCTCACTTGTTTTGACAGCAGTGGAAAGATGTGACTGCAGAGATTGTGCAGGTCTGCCCAGTTGTGATTGCAAAACTTCCAATTAATATTCCTAAAGCTTAAAATAATTTGGTTTAGATCATCCTCAGGGAAGTGAATGAAGCAGAATACCTGAAGGATAAAACTGCATTTAATCCTTGAGCCTGGAGTGCTTTCATTACAAATGCAATTAAAATTCCCAGCACTGCTCTCTTGATTGGGGAGGATCATTTCTACAGCCACAAAATACTGAAAACAGAGAAGTGAACAGGATAATAATGGGTAGAAGTTAACAGGATAGTTATTGTAGAGGTGGTTCCTAATGGTTCAACACTTGTGTACTCATTTCACATGAAAAGAAAAATTGGAATCAAAAGCTCTGAAATGCTGGAATCAATGTGTCTTGAAAGAGCCAGGAGCTTAATTAAAACAGTCCTGTCTGAAAGATCAAATGATAATATGAAAATGAACTGCAAAGTATTTAACAACATTAAAATCTCCTTTTATTTGAAACCCATGTCTGTGAACTTTTCCCCACAAGGACTGCATCCCAAAAGGGAATTCTACTTTACAAGATCTAACTGAAGTCACAATGCCTCATTTTGGGGACTTTTTATTGGCATGAGACACATCCAACAGAAATAACATTTCATTACTTTGAACCTGTGACTGACTGAACAAAATCTGGGGATGATTTTGCTGGACTCCAGCCCTGCAAACACTCTGCTTTCCTTTCCATTCCTCCTTTAGTGTTTATTTTTATGCAAGGATATGAATCTCCATGGGCTCCTTGTGACACCAACAAGAGGGATTGTCAATCTGCGAGTACCAATCAATACCTACAAGAAATAAAGAATATTTTACTTCCAGGTGGCAGCTCCTGGCCTGCTGGGGAGGCTGTGGGGAGAGGTTTTCCCTTCCCATCCACCTTGAGCTCTGTTTGCCTGAGATGTCTGCAATAGCCTGTGGCATTCACATTCTCTGAAAAACCCCTTCACCCAGGGCATTTCTCCTGGGAAGCTGAGAAGCCTCAGAGAAAAGGAAAACAATCCTTATCTCATTTGCTTCTCCTGTGTTGTGCTCATGCGGAATGTGTTTGGAGATTGTTTACCCACAGGTGATTGTTCCATTGGATTCTGCTGGGAGTTGTTTTCACTCTTTGGCCAATCAGGGCCAAGCTGTGCCAGGACTCTGGAGAGAGTCACAAGTTTTCATAATTATCTTTTAGCATTCTGTAAGTATCCTTTCTGCATACTTTAGTGTAGTTTAGTTTAGTATTCTTTAATATAATATAGTATCATAAAATAATAAATTAGCCTTCTGAGAACATGGAGTCAGATTCATCATTCCTCCCTGCCGCAAGGGTCCCCACAAATACGATAATAGCTACTGCAAAAAAATAGCTTTTTATCAAATATCCACAGCTTTTAATCAAATTAATGGGGTTTAAAACAGTCTGCCTGCTGCATTTTCAATGGAAATTCTTTCCAGAGGGTGGCTCTTCACTGCTGTGCAATGCACCTGAAGCCTCTCACCTATCTCTGGTCCTCTGACTGTGCCTGTGTGTTATTTACAAATATCTCTGCAAAACCACTGCCTCCTTAGAATAAAATTAGGGAGTCCTTGACACAGGGAATTATTGGTGTCTGACTCCATTGATTCAGAGTGCTGAACAGTTGCTTTATTTAAACTATATTATATTACATTAATGCTATACTATATTAGAAAGATACCATACTATCCTATATTAAATTACATACTGAAGAAAACTCGTGAGTGACTGAGTCAGGACACAACTTTTTTATAACTGGCCAAGGAAACAAAACAATCCTTAGTAAAATCCAATAGCCAAATCACTTTGGGTAAACAATCTCCGTAACACATTCCACATGTGCCAAACGACAGGAGCAGAGAATAGAGATGAGAATTGTTTCTTCTTCTTCTCTCTGTGCTTCTCCAGGAACAATCCTGGGTGAGAGAATGATGTCTCCCTCTGTTCAGAGAATGTGAATACCACACGTATTCCAACCTGAAATCCCACAAACCTGCCTGGAAATGGCAGACAAAGGTGTGGAATACGGATTTTGTGGCATTTTTACTGCCTAGCCCCTCTGAGATGGGGAAGGGTCCCTGTCCCTGCCCCACTGGAGCTGGCACACTCTGAGGGTGTCACAGCTTTCCTCTCCTCTGCTCCTTTATCTCACCGTGACTCATCCTGCAGTGCAGCCAGAGGCATCCCATTTGCATCACCTCTCAGCTCCTTATTTAGGGCAAAGGAATTGTTGTTGGCATCTTAAACACACCACCCAGTCCTTCAGGCTTTGTGTGTGGAATATCAGGATTTTCCTGCCCACCAAATCTCTTCAGTTTAAATCAGCTTAATGCACCCATGAAATCCCCCTGGCTGCCTTATTCATGCTCTTTCTAATAATAGATAATATTTTGTTTTGTTCTGCAGGTTTTGTAACAGCTGGCAGGGTGTTTGCAAACCCAAGCCTTGTCTGAAGGAGCGTCTGCAATGTCAGAGGATGCAGATACAGAGCACTGGAACCCTGCAGAACTTTCCAGCCTGCCCTCAGACTGAGATTTGCCAATGGGATTTATTGACAGAAGTAGAGAAAGGTTTTCAGGGATGGGAGGTCGAGAGCAGACATTGGGGTATTTGCAGCCAGCGCAGCACTGTGGTCCCTATGGAAACCAAAAAGTGCCTTTTTTGCTCCCCTTCTTGATTTTCTGTGCAAAAATCCTGCTTTAAACTTCAGTGGACCTCACTTTGTTTCTATTTTTCCTGGTAGCTGAGTGGATGAAAAGTGATTTTCTTATAAAATACATCTTTTCAAAGTGATCTATCCTTGGTTTTGACAAGGTTATACCCGGTCTGTCTGACGAGTTTGTTATGCTGGTATCTGCGGGCTATAATTAAAGGGGGCTCAGAACTAATCACTTTTCCAGTTCTTTTTCTCAGAATTAATCACTTTTTGCTTCCTTAATGCTCCCCCACAGCAGGAAAGCCAAAAGGTGCAGCAGATCTGTGGTGAGTTCACACAGCTCAAATTGTCCCACCGATTTCTACAGCACCTCAGAAATTCAGCTTTCAGACATATCCATCAATATATATCAAATATATCCATCAATGTGTATCAAATATATCCATCAATATCTTGGATTAAATCCATCTCCCAGGAGTGCTGCCTTTTGCAGGGTGTGCACTTCACTTCAGGAAGGTTCTGCTGCATCTCTGAGGCTTTATTTTGCTTTTTGCCTGCACTAAACCCTCGTGACTGGCCCAGAAATCTGAATTTTGCATGTTTCTACCAAGGTTTTATTTAATTATGCCTTAAATTCTCCTTTGGAACCATTGCCACAGAAGCCATTCCTGCTTTCTTATTAATAAAGAAAATTGGAGCAAGTTTTGATGAGTTTCTCCCCTAAGTTGTGCTCTGTGTCTGGAGCAACCTCTGAAGATTCAGTTTAAATCCAATAAATTACCTTGTTTAACATACCAGAGACAATTAATGGTCAGGAAAAAAATGAGGCAGAACTCCTAACAAAATATTCTGGGTTTGTTTTTTTTTTTTTTAATAGCCTGGCCTGTGAATGAAGGACAGAAAGGAATGTATTATAAAGCAGCAGGATTTTTTCTATGTATTTCCTCCTCACAGCCATTTAATTTAATAAATTGATTTTAAACAATGTAAAATGATGATTTAAATTGAAGTTTCCTATTAATTTTTCTACTGTTTTAGGCATGAAACACCTGTGAAAGTAGAGTGAAATTGAGGCAGGGTTTCTTACAGCCATTCTGTCTCCAATGACCAAAAATTTTCTGCTATTTCACTTGGTTTAGCTGCTGTAATTTAAAAAATACAGTTAATTAGTCTTATAATTTAAAAAATCTGATCATTTTATGCTTTATAATTTAAGTCTTCTCCATTCCTCTGCTCATACTGTTGTATGTTGAAAATAACAATAAACTAAAATATATAATATATAATGTATAATTATATATAATATAATAATATATAATTATATAATAATACATAATAATATATTGTATAGCATATTATTATTATATATACATTACATACATAATGAAAATATAATACAATAATATAATATACATAATTATATAAGAATTATATAATACTATATAATATATATAATTATATAGTAAATATAATATAATATAATGTAATGTAATGTAATATAATATAATATAATATAATATAATATAATATATAGCAATAAACTAGAAACTGCAATAGTACAGCAGAGAGTTAAAGTACAGACTCCGCTGGTTTATATCCAATCTGTCATTAATTCTCTCATTTGGAAGATTATTTTTATCTTTCAATGCACATTTTGGATGCAGTTTTTATTGTAAATTCACTGGAAATAAAGGTAGTTTTAAGTAAATCACTTTTCCCTCAACAGCCAGCAAGCTTCAGCATGAAAAGCTTTTTATTTCTGTGTTTGTGGATTTGTTTTTCCCTCATCCCCTTGTGTGGACAGATGTCCTGGGGAAACCAGTCACCGAGGGTCCCTTGGGGACGATGCAGAATTGTAAAATCACTTACAATAATTATTTTTAATTACCTTGATGCACTTGAGAATGTGTTTGTTTAAATATACTATTTTATTTTTAATGGAGACTTTGGCTCATCACTTTGATGACACCTTTCAGCTGCGCTCCGAGTTTGTCATCACACCTGAGCCAAGAATGGATTTTTTGGGCGTTGTTCTGGCTCTGTGTGCCAGGAATACAAAAGCTGTGATCAGGCTGATGAGGGTGGCTGTGAGTGAGTGGCACCTGGAAAACAAATCCATGAGGAATAACCCACGCCTGGAGGAGGAATAACCCACACCTGGAGCCGGGCATTCCATTGGCTGCCAATTAACTCCTTCTCGTTTTGAATTGCAATGAAACGACTGATGTTTGTTTTTCTGCCCCTGAAATTTGAGTACGTGAACCAAAAATTCAGTGTGATCCTCCTGCACCCATGTTTGACAAAAAAAACCCAAAAAAAGCCATTTTCATAGCAGTGGTGTGAGCAAACCCATCCTTTCACCAGGCAGCAGCACAAGGACTGAGCCACCTGCTTGGTGAGAATTTCCCTTTCTGGCCTGGCCTTTAAATGGTTCACAAGACAACACAATTAATATCACATTTAACATCGCATTTCAAATGATGCCCTGCTGATGTTTCTGTGGATCTGCTGGAAATTTCATTTATTTTGGCTGTGACACATGAGCTGCTCCGTAAAACAGAGCTGCAGTCTTGGGGTTTCTACAGAATAGATGCCTGAAAATCCAGGCATTAATTTAATGTTACGTTGAACAGCTGTGAAAAGCTCAGCCCAACATTTTGCATTATCCTGGAAAAAAAACCTATCTATCTATCTATCTATCTATCTATCTATCTATCTATCTATCTATCTATCTATCATCTATCTATCTATCTATCTATCTATCTATCTATCTATCTATCTATCTATCTATCTATCTAATCTTACCCTCATGTTATGGATCTTGTCCACAGGATCACCAAAATCACTAACAGGGAATGGATCATGCTTGATGTGGTGGTTTTGGTTTGAAAATGGGTAGAAATATTAATATTGTGTCATATTTTTGGTTTGCTAATTTGAGATTTCACTAATATTGAGATTTCTTGGTTAATGTACTAATGAGTGTGGGGGTGGAAGTGTTGGTTAATTACCAATGCACCTGTGTGAGGTAGGATTAGGAGAAATGTAAAGGCTCAGAACTTTAAAAGGGAATAAAGAAAATTTTATTGACTGTGACTAAAAGAAAGAGTAATAATAATAAGAAAGAGTAATAAAACTAAAACCTTCAGAACACTTCTCCTCTCCCCACTTTTCTTATTGAAAATGTAAACAAACAAAACCTAAAATTTCAGTCAGTTTACCAGATTTAGAACAGTCTTTCTTCAATTTACTTAGGGAGAGAAGTCGCTCTTGTTCATGTTATGGAGAATTTCCTACAAGAGAAAATGCTTTTTTGTGGCTCTCAATTGTGTTATGAGCAGCAGCTGCCCAGGGAAATCTGTAATTGTGAAATCCCTCCCCTTTTCCACAGCTTTTCCCACAGCTGTGTTTATGGGCCAGGCCAACTCACGGGGTGCTATTTTCAACATGAGCTGTTCAAAGGCACAATTCTCATTAAATACCTCTAAAATCATCTTTATCCTTGGGAACACAGATCTTCTTTTCTTCTTGGGGATACAGGACCACTCTGCTCTCCCTCCCTGCTCAAACTCCTCACAGGATCCCAGCTGCTTGAACATCTGCTTACTTTGGCATGGAGCATTTGCTCGATATCAGTTTTAACTCTTCATCTCCCCATAATTTTATGTTAGACGGAAATAATGTCCCTTCTCTATAGCTTTATAAGGGCGTTTCAGCTCCAAGATCAAACCAGAACAGCTGGCCTGAGCAACATCTAAGAAAATGAGGAATTATATTAATTATATTATATTATATTATATTATATTATATTATATTATATTATATTATATTATATTATATTATATTATATTATATTATATTATATTATATTATATTATATTATATCATAGTATGTATAATATATTTTATAATATATCTTTTATATTTATATTATATATTATAATAAATATACTATATAAATACATAATTATAGATTATATAATTATATCTATTATATTATTGTATTATTAGATAAAATTAAATTAATTATATATTATATATTATGTTATGACTAATTATATATAATATAATATATAAGATATATTATATTATCAATTACTTATTATATGCTACATTATGCTATATTATGTTATATGATATTGTAGAAATATTATAGTAGAGTATGTATTATATATTTTATATTATATATTATACATTTCCATGATATATTATATTATATTAAATATCATATATATTGAATATAATATATAATTATATATTATATAATTATACATATAGTATTATTATACATAATTGAATATATTGTTATATATTATATTATGATTTATATTATACTATCATATCATATTATATTTATTATATTATATTATATTATATTATATTATATTACATTGTTATTATATTATATTATATTATATTATATTATATTATATTATATTATATTATATTATATTATATTATATTTCTCTCTATAATCAGATTATTTGGATTTTCTGAGCACTCCAGTGCAATTATTGGCATTTTTTGGCTGTGTGTTTCTCCTGCAGGCTCTCCCTGCCCTCCCCACCAGTCAGGATTTTTTGGGGTGCAGCAAATCCTGGGACACAGGGAAGGGGCCCCTGGTTCTGCCTCCCAGGTTTTGCTCCTGCCTCAAACAGCTCCCAGCTGCCCAAGCTGCTCTCACCACATTTATGGCCTTAAATTTGTCCCAAATGTGAAAATCCCTCATCTGACATAAAAAATATTTAGGAAAATTTTGGTATTTTGGTATTTATTGCTTAAATGCCCAGCTTGCAGGCTTTAACCTGTCCAAACCTCACACTGTGGTTTCTATACCTACAGGACCTTGTGACTTCTCATTTATCTGCCATGGTAGGGCAGGGGCCTCTCAAAGTGTTGGATCCATCCTTTCACCCAAGAAACCTTCCCTTCTCTTTTTCGACAAAACTTTCCTTCTCATGGAATTCCAATATATTGATAAAAATTTGTTATTTGACTCCGTAAAGATTTGTCAAATGACAAAATGTGGCTTTACACAGCAAGGCAGTGCTGTTTTTTAAGTCTTTCCTTGCTTTATTTTCCCCCCAAGGGTACTGGGTTGTGCTGCAAGAAACAGTAAGCAATAAAATCCACATTTGAAGTGGATGGATGTAAAAATCAAATGATGCACAGGGGAGCAGTGACAGTGGGCCACGCTCACTCTGCTCCACTGCATTTCCTTTGCAGAGATTAATATTAAATCTAAATGTTAAAACAGATTAAAAATAATTTAATTAAAATTAAGAAAATTAATTAAAATTAGTATGAATTAATTAAATTAATAATAAATATTAATATTGATTTTCTGTTGTATTGTCATTTCCTCCTTCCCAAAAAATCCAAAAAAATCTTTGCAAAGCTGTGATTCAAGTCCAGTGAGAAACTGCAGGTGCAGCAGCAGCCAGGGTTGCCCTTTGTGTCTGTCTGTCTGTCTGTCTGTCTGTCAGCAGAGCACACAGCAATTACAAGCACAAAACCAGGGCATTTTCACCCACAGATCCGCATGGTAATGTCCGGTTTTCGGCTGTTTGAAGGGCCTGGAAAGGCCCGGGGTGGCCTTGGGGCAGCCGCGTATCAAAGGACGAGAAGAGGCTTCAGTTCTTCTTTCGGTCTTTATGTTTATTAATTGTTTATCTAAAAGATTTTCTCTCGGCCCGACAGAGCTCTGCTCAGCAGCCAGCCATGAGCACACTGTGCAGCCCTCCGGGCAGTCACCTATCTTTATACCCAAAGTTACGTGTACAATATTTATCATTTTTCCCCAATCCTTTTTATTTTTATTGCCCGGTGCACTTTTAGTAATGACCAATCCCAAAGTGCCACCATCACCACAGAAGATGGAGGAGAAGAAGAAGAAGAAGAAGGACAGGACACGCCCCAATTCCTCCATCTTACTTCTCTAAACCCCCCTGTACAGAAATCCTAAACCCTGTGTCTCACCCTCTAATTAACCAATCCCTTCACCATTCACCCCGGTGAAACCCTCCTGTCCTCATACAGGTGTCGTCTCCTGTGTAGGATCAAAGTCCAGCCACCAGACACTTCTGGAACATTCCAGGACTCCCGAGCCCCCCAAGGGTGCTCTCGGTGACACCTCAGTCCTGAGGTGCTGAGATCCCACATGGTAACTTCCTTCCCCAAAATCCCCACACAGTTTAATCCCCTTCGCCCTGAGAGCGGGGTTGAGATTTGCGTCGTTTTTATCGGAGTTTGATGTGCGGCCCTGGAAATGATTGGGAGAATTGAGGAAAATGCAGAGACACAAAAGCATCACACAGCTCTGAGCTCCCCCCTGGTGAATTTGCCATCCCTCTGATGCTGCTTTTTGCAGGTTTAAAACATTCCGAGTGCTCCAGACGTGGCACAGCTACCACAGGAGCTCATTCCAGTGCTCACAATGATGCAGCGCTGCCAGACAATTCCCTTTCCTCAACCTGGAAACAGAGGAACTGAGAAGAGTTTTAAAAACTTTTATTCTGTTTTCAGTCTCATGAGAAAAGTGAGACAATACATGTTACAATAATGTGAATTATTATTATTATTATTATAACATTACCAGATATTATAATTCACAACCAGAAGATGACTATTTCTTAATTACAAAACACTCCAAGTGTTTCTCAGCCTATCAGCTTTTTACTACACCATGTTGTAAATACCTTAAAGTTAATAATCTAAAACTACTCTTTGTGAGTCTTACTACATGTATCTTTCAAATTCTATTTTTCCAAAGTACCTAGGCTGTCCTTTGAAACTTTTAAAATTCCATTTCTCTCTCAACAATGTCTGTCTTATTCTCTAGCATTTCTAATTTAGCATTTTTTGTCCCAAAGTTCACATGTAAATACCCACTGTGTGTATTTCTATGTAAATAAATATTGCCTTCTGTCAAGCCCTAAAATCTCTCCCCAAATCCATGTCCCACACAGCACTACAGTGATGCCACAACCTGAAATGTAAATAATGCACAGCCAGAGATGCAGAGCTCTCACAAAATGGGAAGGAACCATGAGAAGCAGCTGTTAAAAACACAGATATTGGTTATTATCCCAGTGAATGAATTACTATTATTCTACACTAGAATAATATAATAAAAATAATGTATCAAATCTGGGAAGCTTTCACCACTCGAGCCAGGTGACTCAGCTGACCAAATTCATCATCCTATTTTCTCTTTCCTGTTTTTTCCCTTTATCCCCAAGGGCTATAATCAGAGCTATTTGCGGGCATTCAGACTCATTACTGGAGAAAAAAACCAAATCTCTGCTGCCTCATTAATGAACTGAGGGCTGAGAGAACATCCAGGACAGGATCCTGGAGACAGACCCAGCCGATTTAAGGGTTAATTCACTGCACAAACCCAGCACTGGCTGAACCTCTGAAAGAGTGAATAAAACTGCTCTATTTTTATAATAATATTTTTATATAACCTCTCCAGCTCTGTTTTATGCACACGTTATGAATGTTTATAAAGATATTTATGAACGACCTTGGGGCTCACAATACCAGATTTTTGGGGGCTGTTCTGACTCCCCTTCCTTGCTGGCGATGCCCTCAGCTCCTGCATGAGGCTCCTTGATTCCTTTTTTCCCCCTCTGAGATGGGGTTGTTGCTCCAGCAGAGTGACTCAGCTAAGCTGAATTATTGACTTTTCTGCCTGAATTTGAATATTTTGCCTGTATATGGAACCAAAACACAGGATATTCTATAAAAATATACAGACTCACACAGGAATCCATATTAATGACACATAAAGTTAGCTAATCACTTTCAAGTGCTTTGCCAAAACCTGTGATAAATCAAGATTCCTTGCAAAGTGTAAGCCCCTGACTTCTCCTGTCAGTCTCTCATTGCTTTATATTTAGTATTAATATTTATCCATAGATTTGGGTATGGGAAGAAGCATCACATGGAAAGCACCCTGAGCCCTCAGCAGAAAGTTAAAATTGTTGTGCTGAAGACAGGTGGCTGCTAAGGAATTCAGGAGCCTGTCACAGACATCTTTTATGGAAAATCCTTTTCTTTAGGATTTTTCCTCCTGAGAAGCTGGGAGGCCTCAGGAACAAAATGTAAACAATGGTTATCTGCTGCTGTGGAATGCAACAGGTGCATCTGTGATTGGTCTCATGGGGTTGTTTCTAATTAATGGCCGTGGAATAAACACCCCCAGCTTTATCTTGCATTTCCAACCTAAGACGTGTGCACATTGAGTAAATGTTGTATTCACATTCTCTGAACAGAGATGCATCATTCTCTCTCCCAGGATTTTTTCTGGAGAAGCACAGAGAGAAGAAGAGAAAACAATTCTTATTTCTATTCACTGCTCCAGTTTTGCAGATGTGGAAGGGGTTATGGAGATTGTTTACCTGAAGGGATTTGGCAATTGGATTCTGCTGAGGATTGTTTTGTTTCCTTGGGCAGTTGGGTCAAAGCTGTGTCCTGCTTGTCTCAGTCATGGGTTTTCCTTCAGTATAGTATAATATAGCATCTCTTTAGTATAGTTATAAAATAATATTAATGTAATATAGTGTAGTTAATAAAGCAATTTTTCAGTCTTCTGAATCAATGGAGTCAGATGCCAATCATTCCCTGTGTCAGGGGCACCCATCATTCAATAGACAAATAGTTTTATTGTAGAACTACAAATTTCAGGTGTTGAAATTAAAAATCTCCCTCAAAGCTTTCCTTTTGTGACATTCTCTCATGGGTTATTATAATTTAGGGTTCCTGCTGTGGAAGAGCCCCCTGTGTCTGCACATCCAGTGCCTGCCTGGTGCTTTTGGAGGAGGCTCCTCTCTGTTTGCTGTGGTTCTAAAACACAGAAAACACCAGTGAAATCAAATAAATGCATTTTGCATGAGTGCTAAGACCTGGTTTTAAGAGAAAATCTTCTTTAAGTGTTCTTATCTCATTTCTCTAATTTCCCATCCGGTGACAATTCACATTTTCCCTCCGTGCTTGGTTTGATTTTCACTCACAAGCTGTAACTGCTACTCTGTGAAGGGACAGGTTAAAATTAAGAGTTTCTCATCTCAGACCACTGCAAATTGCTCTGTGTTCAGATCTGAGGGTGTGAAAGGAAACAGCTGAGAAGGAACTACAGCCCAGCAAGGGTTGAGGAAATCCCACATAGATAAGGTTTGGAGAGATCCAAAACCTAATTTATTATTTTAAAATGCTTTGCTATTAATCCCTGTAAGCAATGGAACAGTGTGACTTAGTTTATGTACTTTATACAGTTTTATTTGATTTTATTTGGTTTTATTATTGGTTTTGTTTGATTTCACACTGGAAATAATGGGAATAACACTTTTGTAAAGGATGAGAGAGGCGAATATTGCACCATTGGTAGCATTTCTAAGTGCCAGATGCCTGAGATTACTTCTTGTTCTCTTGCAGACCTGTAAAAGAACCAGGATTAAACCCCAGATTCTAAAAAGGCTCAGAGGAATCAAGTGCTCAAAGCACAATCAATCACTCTTAGAGTAATTTGAACATATGACAAAATAACTATAACATATGACAAAATAACTATAATACAAGATTTCAAAACCTGGAAATCTTCCTGATTTTCTGAGACATTCAAACCTTCCTAAGGCCCTAAACCTGCTGTTCTGCACCTTTTAGCCCTATTAATCTCCAAGAACATACTGAAAAGCAGATTTCTTTCCATTTTCCTTCATTCCTGGTCTCTGAGTGTTGCACTTAATGAGACAGATAACATTTAGAGCCTGATGTGACAGTTTTAGGAGTAATTACAGCACATTAACACCAACTGCTGTAGGATTTCAGCTCCCAAGGTGTCACTGTGATGCCCCAAGACCCAAATACATGGGGAGGGTGGTGTCCATGCTTTGTGTGGCTGCTTCCAGATATTCTTAACTGGGATCATCATGAAAATCAGCTTTTAGGGAGCACTCAGCCATTTATTTCATATCCAGCTGATTATTGGTTGGGTTCTACAGCCCAGAGCAGAATGGAACATGTGCTTAAATTAAGGCTGTGCTGCAGGATTGCTCAGGCTGTGATTAGTGCTGCAAAGCTGGGCTGCAGCAGGGGAATCTCTCAATTGTCTGGTGAAATGAGAAGCCTCTGGAATGGTCTGTTCTGTGATCAGGGGCTGTAAGAGCCGAAATGAGGGATGTGGGACTCCAGGGGCTCTCCAAAATGCAGTTTATTGTATCCAAAATGCAGTTCATTGTATACAAAATGCAGTTTCTTCCATCCAAGAGGTTACAGCAGTCCAGGGTTGTGGGTGACAGAGCTGTGCCCACAGCTGTCAGCTCCAGCTGCAGCCAGGCCTGGAGACCCTTTGGTTTTGGTTACAATGCATTGGACACTTTTCTTTGCTGAGCATCTTCATACAGAAGAACCAATCTATATCTTAACTTTTATCTATAGGCTGTCATAACTGCTATAATTACCATATTCATGCTAATGTTCTCCAGTCACTAAAATTCAGTACATTACAGTTTAAGCTAGAAGCTTTCAGTTTTCTTGCAGTGGAAAATTCAGAGACCTTTTTTCTATTTGTAACACTGGCACGCTTGTTTGCCTGTGCTGTCCTTCTGCTTGGTAAAAAAATCTTCTTGTTTGAGGTGGATTTCAGCCATAAAAACCCCTTCTAACTAACACATCCTCTGCCTCCTTGGTTACCCAGTAAGACTGGCTCAGCAATTCTTTTCTCCCATATCAAAACTTGCTTCCATCTCTATTCCTTCATCAGACTCTACATTCAAAATCTTTCTGCCAAGCACACATATCTGTGAGACTTTCTTGTCACACTTTCATCCTTCCCACCAAGGGCAGAGGAAGCAGCTGCAGAGCTCAGATGGCCACAGACTGATGGAGCTGCAGCCACTGGGGTGATCCAGGGCACAGGGGATGGCAGAGGGTTTCACCCCATCCAGGATTCACACAGAGGAGTTGGGACAGGGCTGAATTCCCTCAGCTGGTGCTGGAGTTGTTCTGGTTAAACACAACGTGGCTAACAGCAAACAAATTCCAATTATTGTGCACTCCCTTGCAGGGATTAAATCAAGGATTTAGCCCAAAGTTAGCAGCCCCAAGGCAAGGGGTGTCCCCTCTCTCATGGCCTTACTGTTGGTATGACATCCAAGCTTGAATTCTCAGTGAGGGAGAATCTGTGCAAGCTCTGGGTGTTTGCAGAAAGACAGGAGGACCTTTTTTGGTTACTCACTAAAAACAGCTTGTCCAATTCACATTGTTTTCATGGGCAACAAGGCAAACCTCTCCCACTTTTCTTTGCTGCCCATTTTTTTTTAAATAATGTGAGTTACACAATGCTAAACTTTTTAAATTGCTCAGCCCTGTGCTTTCTTCAATCCTCTGCTCCATTTGGGTGTTACACTTATCAGGTTTTCACATATGCGGTGTTCAAAATTAACCTGTGGTAACTAAAGCAGGTAATTAATTAGGTAAATGTGCGTTCATCCTAATCATTTGATTAGTCATTCTAAAAGAAAATTACAGTTTTAATGTGATGACCAAACCGGATTTAAGTGTCAGGTTTGTTTGCTGCATTTCAGCTGGAGTTGTGGTTTACAGGGCTTTATTCTTTTTTATTTTGCAGTACAGAACTGTGCTGCAGTTGATCTCACATTTATCCATTCAATCAGTTAGAATGTGATTCTGAATGCTTGGACAGTTTCACTCTAAATTTCAGAAGGTAAACAAAACATTTGCAAAAGAAATCTGTTAAAAACCCAAACCCTACAACTTCTGTGCTGATTAAATTGACTATCTGTGATTTGCCTGGCAGACTTCTTCATCATCAGGGGATGTTTATAGGCTGTTTAACCTCCTACTTGGAGGATGAAAATGTTATTTTGTTGTGGGATTCTCTCAGATTGGGAAAATCTTCATCTCTGGCAGGCCAAGGATGCCAGGCTGTGTGAGCACAGCAGTGCAGCTGGTGCAGCTCGAGCCCATCTCTGTCACAGACATCTTTTATGGAAAATCCTTTCCTTAGGATTTTTCCTCCTGAGGAGCTGGGAGGCCTCAGGAACAAAATGCAAACAATGGTTATCTGCTGCTGTGGAATGCAACAGGTGCATCTGGGATTGGTCTCATGTGGTTGTTTGTAATTAATGGCCAATCACAGTCAGCTGGCTCGGACAGAGAGCCGAGCCACAAACCTTTGTTATCATTCTTTCTTTTTCTATTCTTAGCCAGCCTTCTGATGAAATCCTTTCTTCTATTCTTTTAGTATAGTTTTAGTATAATATATATAATAAAATAATAAATCAGCCTTCTGAAACATGGAGTCAGATCCTCATCTCTTCCCTCATCCTCAGACCCCTGTGAACACGGTCACACCTCTCTGCTCATTTTATCACCCATTCCTTTTCACTAGCATTTTTACTGTATTCCTTGTTATTTTTATTCTTCAGATACCCAAGTGAAGCCCTAAATGATACAAAGCCAGCAATCCTTTAAGTGGAGCCTGTGAGCAAAGGATATTTTCCTGCTTGTCAGAAATCTGTTTACTCTGCAGCCTCCGCCACATCCCAGAGTCACTTTCGTGTGCAGTTTATTTTTGTGCCTCACAACATCTGCTCTTTGTTGCTTTCCGTGGTGCTGCCTCTCCTCCAGGCTGAGAGATGGCCAGGTTTTGTTGGTACCTGCAGTTTGCAAACAGTTTTGGTTCAGAAATTTGTGTATTTACTGCTCTGCAAAACACTGAGTGTGCCTCTCTGGCTGGGCTTCCCCTCCAGCTCATTTTCTGATTTCTCTGTAGTGCAGAGCATGGGGGAAGAACAGCTCAGTGAGAGGAAAAGAAATAAATCAGCTGTTTCTAACAGGAAAATAAGGGCTGTGATCTCAAACCCAAAAGAGTGCAAAACCAAGAAATGCAGCAGGTGATGTGGCAGAGCAGATTTATTGCTGCATTCCTCCAGATGCACAATGCCAGCAAACACTATTTATATATTTTTTAATTTGTATATATTGTCACACAAATTTATGAGTGACACACTCTTCTTTATCCATCCAGTTTGTCAGTCCCTATGTGTAATGGCTGTAATTTTTTAAAAGAAATTTTATTTAAGATTAATTATTTAGACTTCTGTGGCTTGGGCTCTGAAATACCTGCAAGATTGCCTTCAGCCTTTACAGAATACTATCTGAGTACTACAGAATAGTATCAGCAGTATCTGAGCTTTAAATGCATGCTAAAAATGGCCTGAAGTTTGTATCTGTATCAAGGTATTTAAAAAATAAAAATTAAAAAAATGTTAACAATGATTAAAGCACAGAAAATACTGAACCAAAAAATCAGATAATTTCTTCAGCCTTCACAGAATAGTACCTGAGTAGTACAGAATAGCATCAGCAGTATCTGAGCTTTACATGCATGCTAAAAATGGCCTGAAGTTTGTATTTGTATCAAGGTATTTCAAAAATAAAATAAAATTTTAAAATATGTTAACAATGTTAAAAGTATAGAAAATAGTGAACCAAAAAATCAGATAATTTCTTAGTCGGAAATGGGAGGACAACTGTTGCTGCCATCATAACTTCAGGTTTTAGAAGAGAGAGAATTTTATTTACCTGTAATTTTGTATTTTTTGTATTTTATTTACCTGTAATGATTTATCTGACCTGTCACTCATGTGGGCTGTCACCTGCAGGTTGTTCTCATGTCACACACCCAGAATTTGTTTTCATCTCCCTGTCCCACCTCAGCAGGAATCACCCATGAGAGCACAGACCCCTCTCCTGCAGCAGGAGCTCATCCCTGCTCTAAGCTTGCAGGGGTAAATTCTGGTCAGTAATAAATGCTGATTTATGGAATAAACTGTCCTGGGGTTTGCAGGTGAGATTCAATGGAGTGCTGAGCACAGGGATGGGATGGTGTTCACAGGGGTTCTGGGATGAGGGAAGAGATGAGGATCTGACTCCATGTTTCAGAAGGCTTGATTTATTATTTTATGATATATGTTACATTTAAACTATCCTAAAAGAATAGAAGAAAGGATTTCATCATAAGGCTAGCTAAGAATAAAAAAAAAAAGAATGGAAACAAAGGTTTGTGGCTGGGTCAGAGAATCTGAGCCAGCTGACTGTGATTGGCCATTAATTAGAAACAACCCCATGAGCCCAATCCCAGATGCACCTGTTGCATTCCACAGCAGCAGATAACCATTGTTTACATTTTGTTCCTGAGGCCTCCCAGCTTCTCAGGAGGAAAAAATCCTAAGGAAAGGATTTTCCATAAAATGTGTCTGTGACAGAGGATGTCTGATGCTGTTCAAATTTGGCTGCTGCTCCCTCAGGAACACGAGCATCATTCAGGCAATGACCACCTGACAAAAGGCTAATTCTGCTTAATTGTGTTCCCTGACGATGTTCATCAATCGAGGAGTGTCACCCTGATCTTTAAGATTTTCTAAGCCTTCTGATATTTGCATTCTTGTAGCGAACTTTCTCACACACTTTCTGTAAATAACTCGTTGTTTTACATTCTTTTATGGCGGAGGGGAAATTTGATGGGCTGTTGGTTTGTGCAGTGTCATTGGAGAGGTGGCACTGTCACCCTCCAATCCACTGCCACTTTTGGAAATCTATAAATGTTGGAGTCAGAAAATAAACTTCTCTTTTTTCACCTTAAGAACAGCAAGTGTGTGCAGGTGTTGCTTGGTGTCCTATGGTGACAAAGGAGTGAGAGCCTGGGCTTGGAGGGAGAATGGGGCTGGTTTGTGTCCTTTTGGAGCGCTGAGGTCATTTTGGGGCAGGTTTTTGTCCTTTTGGGGTGGTTTGTGTCCTTTTGGAGAGTGAGATCCTTTTGCTGCTGGTTTGTGTCCTTTGGGGCTGGTTTGTGTCCTTTTGGGGCTGGTTTGTGTCCTTTTGGAGCAGTGATGTCCTTTTGGGGCTGGTTTGTGTCCTTTTAGAGCTGATTTGTGTCCTTTTGGAGCTGGTTTGTGTCTTTTTGGGGCTGGTTTGTGTCCTTTTGGTCTGGTTTCTGTCCTTTGGAGCAGTGAGGTCCTTTTGGGGTTGGTTTGTGCCCTATTGGAGCTGGGAGGTCCTTTTGGGGCTGTTTTCTGTCCTTTAGGAGCAATTAATTCCTTTTGGGGCTGGTTTGTGTCCTTTTGGAGCAATGAGGTCTTTTTGAGGCTGATTTGTGTCCTTTTGGGGCTGGTTTGTGTACCTTTGGAGCAATGAGGTCTTTTTGGGGCTGGTTTGTGTCCTTTTGGGGCTGGTTTGGGTCCTTTTGGATCTGGTTTGTGTCCTTTTGGGGCTGATTTGTGTCCTTTTGGGGCTGATTTCTGTCCTGTGGAGCTTTTTTGTGTCCATTGGAGCAATGAGGTCCTTTTAGAGCTGGTTTGTGTCCTTTTGGAGCTGGTGTGTGTCCTTTTGGAACAGTGATGTCCTTTTTGGGCTGGTTTGTGTCATTTGGAGCACTGATGTCCTTTTGGAGCTGGTTTGTGTCCTTTTGAGGCTGGATTGTGGCCTTTTGGAGCTGATTTGTGTCCCTTTGAAGCACTGATGTCCTTTTGGGGCTGGTTTGTGTCCTTTTGGGACTGGTTTGTGTCCTTTGGGAGCACTGATGTCCTTTTGGAGCTGGTTTGTGTCCCTTTGGAGCTGGTTTCTGTCCTTTGGAGCAGTGAGGTCCTTTTGGATCTGGTTTGTGTCCTTTTGAGGCTGGATTGTGGCCTTTTGGAGCTGGTTTGTGTCCCTTTGAAGCCCTGATGTCCTTTTGGAGCTGGTTTGTGTCCCTCTGAAGCACTGATGTCCTTTTGGAGTTTTCTGTGTCCTTTGGAGCAGGGAGGGAGGCAGGGCCCACTCTGGGCCTGGCTCTGTCACACCTCAGCTGCACCTCTGCCACCGAGGCTGAGCAGAGCCAGGCAGATCAGAAATAGAAACCTGGCATGTTTTTGCTTCAGGGCCATTGGAACAGCAGGAGAATCCACTGATGTGTCTCGTGAAACCCACTGAAAGTGCATCTTAGCATGCCTCATCCTTTCCCTCTCCCCTTCTCCTCTCAGTTTGTCAACACAACTAATCGCAAACAATTTGATTTCTTTCAGCATTCTGATTCCAGTGGTAGGAAACAAAAGTGGATTTGAGATTGCTGTTGCATTCTCTCCTTTGATATTGAGCCTTCCTGTCACTGAACATGCCAGCAATTCAGGATTCTCACTTCCTGTCAGACACAATTGTGTTGCATTACCTCACAAATGTGCTGTGAGGGGTTCAGACATCACAAATATTAGTTTGGACCCCCAAAACAATGCCATTCATTCTTTATCAGGCACAGGATTATGTGCTATTAAATTCATCACACTCCCTGTAATATCCCCTTCTTTCTTCTTTCAACAAAATTTTCCCTCCCAGTAACAACAGTGCTTCACTGCATTTTGGTTGTTCTTCATTAAAAACCAAGTTTTTGACGCTTCCACCAAGTTCAGTTGCCATCTGCCTTGGTGCACATGGGGATTTAAGGTTGCTGGAATGCTCTAAAAATTTTTTAAAACCCCTTTGACTCTGGCATTTGAGAATGATGGATATTTTAGATTTTTGCCAGCATAGTGGCGGCAAAGAGGGTGATGGTAAAGAGGGTAAAGCATAGTGGTGGTAAAGAGGGAAATTAAAAATCAACCAGCAATCAAATCCTACAAAAAACCCCTGAGAAGCTGCTCATAGGGAAGGGCCAATAGATTTGAAGTGAATGAAGTGTGTAAAGTAGGAAATAGTGTTTATTTTATGGAGCCATGACACCTTCAGAGTGCACAGGGTGGGTGAATGTTGGATCTCAGGATCTCAGTCCTGAGGTGCCCAGCCACCGAGACCACCTTGGGGGGCTCGGGAGTCCTGGAATGTTCCAGAAGTGTCTGTGGCTGGACTTTGATCCTACACAGGAGACGACACCTGTATGAGGACAGGAGGGTTTCACCGGGGTGAATGGTGAAGGGATTGGTTAATTAGAGGGTGAGACACAGGGTTTAGGATTTCTGTACAGGGGGGTTTAGAGAAGTAAGATGGAGGAATTGGGGCGTGTCCTGTCCTTCTTCTTCTTCTTCTTCTCCTCCATCTTCTGTGGTGATGGTGGCACTTTTGGATTGGTTATTACTGAGAGTGCACCCAGCAATGAGAATAAATGGTATTGGGGAAAAATGATAAATATTGTACACGTAACAATGGGTATAAAGATAGGTGGCTGCCCCGGAGGGCGGACAGTGTGCTCATGGCTGGCTGCTGAGCAGAGCTCTGTTCGGCTGAAAGAACATCTTTTAGATAAACAATTAATAAACATAAAAACCGAAAGAAGAACTGAAGCCTCTTCTTGTCCTTTGATACGCGGCTGCCCCAAGGCCACCCCGGGCCTTTTCAGGCCCCTCAAACAGCCGAGATAACCGGACAGGTGAACACCCTGATTCAAAGTGAATAAAGTGAATAGATTCAAAGTGAATGAAGTGTGTAAAGTGGGAAATACTGTTTATTTTAGATAGCCATGACACCTTCAGAGTGCACGGGGTGGGTGAACAGGGCTCCTGCTGCTCACCCAACCATCCAGGAGTGACAGAAACCATCCTGGGCAGCTGCTCTGACAGTCTGCCAGCCGTGGCTCCAGCCAGAACCAGCCCTTCAAGCCTGCAAGCAAATGTTGAGGCTGCACAAAGAAATACCTTGGGCAGAAATCAGATTTCATCCAAAAGAAAGCAAGTTTTCCACAGAAATGTGCAAGCAGGGTCAGATCTTGTGTCAGTGCCATCCAAGCAGAACCACCCTGTTTAATCTTCTTCTGGAGTTTGTTTCATGCAATGGGACCTGACACTCAGAGTGCTGCCAGCATTTCTGGGTGCCAGGGACAGCTGGTGGCCACACCAGTAAACACTATTTATATATATATTTTATATAATTTTTATATAAATTTATTTTATTTATTTATATTATTTATTAATATATTTTATTTTATATATTTTTAATAAATATATAAAAATATTATGCATAAAATTTATATATATAAATTTTCTTATATATATAAAATATATAATAAAATAGAAAAATGTATATTTTTATATATTCATATATATTTATATCTTTTTAATATATCGATATATATTTTATATATTTATTTACTTTTTAATATTTAAATATTTATATATTTTATATATAAGAAATTTATATGTATATATTTTTATATAAATTTGTTATATATAATAAAATTTTATATAAAAATATATATTATATATTTATATATAAAACAAAATTTATTTATATATATTTATAGATATATTTTTATACATAATTATAATTATATATAAATATAAATATATAATATATATAATATAAATTATATATATTATATTATTTATATAATATAATTTATATATAAAATATATATAACATATAAAATATATAGATTCTTATATATTTTTAATATATATATACTGTCACACAAATTTATGAGTGACACACACCTCTTCTTTATCTATCCAGTTGGTCAGTGCATACATGTAATGGTTGCAATTTTTTAAAAGAAATTGTATTTAAAATTAAATACTAGCAATATTTAACAAAGCAAAAATTAAATACAAGCAATATTTAAAATTAAATACAATACAATACAAGCTGGCACTGGAGGTGCCTTTCAGCCCTGCAGAAGAAAATCTGTTAACTTGTTAAAATGTTAATATGTTAAAATTTTTACCTGTTAACCTGTTAATCTGTTTTCCTGTACCCAGGAAAATGGAACTCTCATCCTGCCACGGGGAATTTGGTCTGAGTGAGCCAAATCACCCAGAAATGCTGTCAGGACAATGAGCAGGTTCTGACTTTGGCAGTGTGGCCAAAGAGAGGCTGTTTTTATATAATCACCCCTCAATCCAGAACAGGAATTTAACAGATATTAAATTATCATTTATCTGTATATATAATTTGTCCCCAAGTGTGTCCATGGTGTTTAAATTACAACCATCACCTATAAGCCCTAGTGTTTTATTTGGTTTTGTCATTTATAGTACATAAACATTTCTAAATTCAGCCCTTCATGAAATAATCCTGCACTTAACATGTAAAATTCAAACTGTGGAAGTACCTGGGATTTTATTCAAACTCTAACTTTAAAAGAAGCTGTTGCATGGATTTACTGTGTTAATTATTAGACCCGTTCCGCTCAATGTATTTAAAGTTAAATACAAGCAGTATTTTAAAAAGCAAAAATTAAATATGGCCTGTAAAGATCAGCAACCAAATGAGTTGTGACTGTGTATCCTGATAACACGATAAGGGCTGAGCTGTGTTTTATGTCACACACAGTGCTCATCCCAAAACCCAGGGGAAAGAGCATTCTAATGACTTTTAAAGAAATCCTGGTGGGAAAAGCACCCAAATTCTGGTAAAATTGCTTGAAGAAACACAAACCTCCCTTCCTCACATGGTTTTTGCCATAAACTAGAGTGGGGTCTGTGATTACAGAGGTTTGGGGAAAATTTGGGGGGATGGAGGTTTGGGGGGATGCAAATGGCTCTGCCTGCTCCTGCTCACAACCACCACTTCGGAATGGGGCTGCTGCTCCTCCCTGCATCCTGCAGGGCCCGAGGGGATGGAGCTGTCCAGGATGCTCGGATGGAGCTGTCCCGGGATGCTCTGATGGAGCTGTCCAGGATGCTCAGATGGAGCTGTCCCGGGATGCTCGGATGGAGCTGTCCAGGGATGCTCAGATGGAGCTGTCCAGGATGCTCGGATGGAGCTGTCCCGGGATGCTCGGATGGAGGATGGAGCTGTCCCGGGATGCTCGGATGGAGCTGTCCCGGGATGCTCAGATGGAGCTGTCCCGGGATGCTCGGATGGAGCTGTCCAGGATGCTCAGATGGAGCTGTCCCGGGATGCTCGGATGGAGCTGTCCCGGGATGCTCGGATGGAGCTGTCCCGGGATGCTGGTGCTGACCCTGGAGCTGTCCGGGATGCGCTGCAGGCGCAGTGCCCCGACCAGCGCGGAGCTGTCCCAGCAGCGCTCCCCGCTCCATCCTCATCCTCACCCAGCGCTGAGCACACCAGGGCTGCTGTGGCGGGGGGCGGAATCACGGTCCCGGTTGTGCCAGCTGGACACACAGCCACTCACACCCACAGACACCCACACACACACCCAAACACACCCACAGCCACCCACACACAGCCACACACTCCATCCCCTGCTGGCTGCAGCCTGTCCCCGTCCCTGTCGCCGTCCCTGTCCCCATCACTGTCCTCATCCCCATCCCCTCCGTGTCCCCATACCTATCCCCATCATTGTCCCATCCCTGTCCCCATCCTCATCCCTATCCCTGTCCCCTCTCTGTTCCTATCCCCGCTCTCATCCCCATCCCTGTCCCCCTGTCCCATCCCCAACCCTGTCCCATCCCCGTCCCCATCTCTCTCTCCATCCTCATCCCTATCCCTGTCCCCATCCCCATCCTCTCCCTGTCCCCATCCCTGTCCCTGTCCTTGTCCCTGTCCCCTCCCTTTCCCTATCCCCATCCCCATCACTGTCCCCATCCCTGTCCCCATCCCTGTCCTCATTCCTGTACCCTTCCTGTCCCCATCCCTATCCCCATCCCCGTTCCCATCCCCATCCCCATCCCATCCCTGACCCCATCCGTATCCTGTCCCTGTCCTCTCCCTATTCCCATCCCTATCTCCATCCCCATCCCCGTTCCCATCCCCATCCCATTCCCATCCCTATCCCCACCCCCGTTCCCATCCCCATCCCTATCTCCATCCCCATCCCCGTTCCCATCCCCATCCCATCCCCGTTCCCCATCCCCGTTCCCATCCCCATTCCCATCCCCGTTCCCATCCCCATCCCCGTTCCCATCCCCGTTCCCATCCCCATTCCCATCCCCGTTCCCATCCCCATCCCCATCCCCGTTCCCATCCCCATTCCCATCCCCGTTCCCATCCCCATCCCCATCCCCGTTCCCATCCCCGTCCCCATTCCCGTTCCCCATTCCCTGTCCCCTCCCTGTCCCCGCGCCGTCCCCGCGCCCCGCCCGCCCCTCGGCCGCCCCCTGCCGGCGGGCGGTGGCAGCGCGGCGGGCGCGCAGAGCGGGCGCACAGAGCGAGGAGCGCGCAGCGCTGCCGCCGGCGCACCCTCAGCCCGCTCCCGGCCCCGCCGCAGCCCCCCGCCCGGCCAGATGATGAACTTTCTGCGGCGCAGGCTCTCGGACAGCAGCTTCATCGCCAACCTGCCCAATGGCTACATGACCGACCTGCAGCGGCCGGAGCCGCAGCAGCCTCCGCCGCCGCCGCCTTCCGCGGGCTCCCCGGCCGCGGCCTCGGGCTCGCCGGCCTCGGAGCGCCGGCAGCCGCAGCCGCAGCCCGCGCCCCCCCAGCAGCAGCAGCCGCCGCCGCCGCAGCAGTCGGCGGGCAGCAGCTTCTTCAGCTCGCTCTCCAACGCCGTGAAACAGACGGCGGCCTCGGCCGGGCTGGTGGACGCGTCCGCCGCCGTCTCCGCGGCTGTCGGCAGAAAGTTCAAGGTGCTCCTGGTCATCGACGAGCCGCACACGGACTGGTAGGTGCCCCCCTGCATGCCCCTGCATCATCAGCATCATCACCATCATCATCCTCAGAGCCCCCGTCCTTGCCCCGTCCTCCTGCAGGTGCGGCTCACCTGGGGCAGAGCCCCCGCAGCCGGCCCTGCCGAGGGGCTGCAGCGCAGCCTCACGGGCTGGAGGATGGAGCAAAAAAAACCCCAAAAAAACAACCCCAGGGAGCCCTGGAGCGCCTGACTAGCCGTGAAATCTGCTTCCCATCATAACACTAAATAAAACATCCATAGCGCCCTGCCCAAGCATATCCCGTGTTCTCTGGGGGCACACAGGACCCGTGTGGGGCGGCAGGCTGGATTTAGGTGCCCTGGGCAGGCATTGCTGTGGCGGCGGCGCTGCGTGTGTTAATCCGTGTTTACGAGCCGGTTTGTTTTCACGCAGCTCCCGCTGCTCCGTGCCATTCACCAGGGCGAATGTCCTTCGGGATGCCGGGCACCAGCCCTGCTTCTGCCCTAGCCCCGGGAATCCCTGCTCAGGCTTCATTAACTCGGCCGGTTTCATTCGGGCTGCGTGTTTGGTAGCCTGAAAAACGTGGGATTTTCCAAGTGTGGGACTTCCCAGCCTGGCTGGTACCAGCAGCAGAGGTTATGGCTGTTGCAGACCTGTTTGTGCTGCTGGATGCTGTGCTCCAGAGGAAGGACACCTTCCTATCCATCCCTGCTAACTTGTGTGTCTGCACACCGAGCTGACAGCCCTCTCGTTGCTAATTACAGTGCAGAAGGTCTCAGCAGCGCCTTAAAATAATGCAGAGTAAAACAAGTCTGTTTTTGTGCCGCTGAGATCATCCGGTAATGGATTGTGGGTTTAGGGTTTTATTCTCGGCGTCTCGAATTTCCAGCCTTGCTGGCTGGGCTGTGCTGTGATCTGATCCCGTTTGCTTTAAAAACGGTGCTTCAGTAAAATACTTAGAAGGAAAACTGAAGCCTTTAACTATCGCAGATACGTTATTTCTGTTAAGATAACATTACCTGTTACATTTTCCAGGCTTTTTCTTTCTGTCTGGTTTTGTGGTTGGCTGTGTGCATGTGGGGGGGTTGGTTTTATCTTTTATTTTTTTTTCTTTTTTTTTCTTTCTTTTTTTTTTTCTTTTTGAAAAAACAAGGTGGTTGTATCGACCAGACTGAGGCAGCCTCTGTAGCTACGTCATGGAGATGCATCCATGGACACTGCTCCCTGCCTTGCAGAAACATCTCTTTATTTGATATTCTAGAGTGCACAGCTCTCTGCCTGATACATTCAGGAACTCCATTTGCCCATAAGGTTTCTGTCTAAGGGAGATTTCTCTGTGCTTGCTGGAGCCAGTCTGAGCGTTTTGAATGTGGTTTTCCATACGTGGTTTACATCCCTGATAAATGCACCCCAAATTAGCACAATCTGTGGATTGGGGCAAAGCTTTGAAAGCCCTGCACAGGGAGTTCCTGCTCCAGGTAGGAGCCTCACAGATCTACACAAGGTTACTCATGCCTGCTTGCTTTTGCCTTTTTTTCCTCCTCCTCATAGTATGTGACATGGATACGTAGTAATTCTAGAAAAAACAGTTTGTTGTTGCACTGGCTCTTTCCTTTCCCAGCAATCAGAGTTGTTTTGTAGCAGATTTTGAAATATACTCTGAAAAATGCTATGTCTGACCCTTCCAACTCCAGAGATGTGTGAATTCTGATAATTCATGCAGAGCAGTTTTATGCCTTGGGAAGTACGGATCTCCGTGCACTGATCTGCTGGGGTATTTGATTCTGTGGGCTAAAATGGAATAGGGATTGTAATTTGGGCAAGGCAAAGGAAGGCTGGGAGGGGCAGCAGGGGAGTGCCAGTGGCTGCTGGGCACCCCCAGCTCCCTGGGCTGTGCTGCAAGGGGAGGCTGGCACAGCCCTGCCGTGTGATGCTCTGAGCAAACCCCATCAAGAACAGCAAAACCAGCACCAAAATAGCACCAAAACAGCCCCAAAACCAGCCCCAAAACCAGCACCAAAACAGCACCAGAACTAGCACCGAAAACCAGCACCCAAAACCAGCACTCAAAACAGCACCAAACCAGCCCCAAAAACAGCCCCAATACCAGCACAAAACAGCACAAAAACAGCACAAAAACCAGCACCAAACCAGCACCAAAACCAGCACCAAACCAGCCCCAAAACCAGCCCCAAAACCAGCACAAAACAGCACAAAAGCAGCACCAAAACAGCCCCAAAACCAGCACCAAAAACAGCACCAAAACAGCCCCAAAACCAGCATCAAAACCACACCAAAGCCAGCACCAAACCAGCACCAAACCAGCACCAAAACCAGCACCAAAACCAGCACCAAAACCAGCACCAAAACAGCCCCAGAACCAGCATCAAAACCACACCAAAGGCATGCACCAAAACCACACCAAAACAGGACCAAACCAGCACCAAAACCAGCCCCAAAACAACACCAAAACCAGCACCAAAACCCTGGTGAGCCCTGAGAGCCTCCAGAAACCCTGCCAGCTGCTGGGCTCTGATCCTCACAGGAGGATCAGGGGCTTGGCCTCTGCCTTTGTGGTGTTTTCAGCTGCACTCTGTTTGTTTGCCTTAGATTGGAAAGGTGTGTGTTGCTTGTGGGATGCAGATTCAATAGAAATCCAAGGATTTTGGTCTGGATCACACTGAAATCTCACTGGTTCAGGATCCTCTCCTCAGCAAGGGCCAGAGGAAACATCAGCCTTTTTCTGTCAGCAAAGACAGAAACCATGGCATAAAGGGACCCTTTCTCCTACCCATTGCATAAAGAGATATTTTGTTTTCAATATATTTTATTTCTCTGAAAGATTGACTCATACTTCAAGTGTTATATTCATAATATATATGTAATATATACTATATTAATAATATATATATTCAAGATTTAGTAACCCAACATAGTTGCTGCCTGTGGAATCACTTGGGATATTCTACCTAGAACCAAATCCCAGCTGTTTCTTGCATTTTATAATCATGATTTCAGTGATATTTCTCCTCAATTTCTTGCCCTAAGAGATTTCTCCTGTTGAAAGTCTTGAAATTCTCCATTTCAATTACTTTACTTTCATGGCATGGGACAGGGGAAAAATGGGAGAACTGTGTTATCTATACTAATTTGTATATTTTTTATCATTTTCCTTACTTCTTAAGGAAAGAGTAAATGCAGCTGTGTCAAAGCCCCCTCCTTTCTCAGTCTGGGGTAGAGCTGTAAGGGATAATTCTTTTCCTACAGGTGCTTTGGAGTCTTCCAACCACATTTAGTGGTTGTGCTTCTCCTGAAGGCAGGCTATAAAAAAAAGCTAAATCAAAGATTTTCCACCACCCTTGGTGGCAAGAGAAGGGACAAACTGAAAACAGGCTAAAGGTTGTAGTCAATAAATCCTTGGCAAGGAATCTTGGTTGGTTCTGGTTTGTGGCACTCACCTTCTCTGAAAAATCCCTTCGCCCAGGATTTCTCTCCTGGGAAGATGAGAAGTCTCAGAGAGAAAGGAAAACAATTCTTATCTCATTTGCTTCTCCTGTGTTGTGCTTGTGTGTGGAATGTGTTTGGGGATTGTTTACCCACAGGTGATTGTTCCATTGGTGTAAGAGCCGAAATGAGAGATGTGAGACTCCAGGGGCTCTCCAAAATGCAGTTCATTGTATCCAAAATGCAGTTTATTCCATCCAAGAGGTTACAGCAGTCCAGGGTTGTGGGTGACAGAGCTGTGCCCACAGCTGTCAGCTCCAGCTGCCGCCAGGCCTGAAGACCCTTTGGTTTTGGTTACAGTGCATTAGACACTTTTCTTTGCTGAGCATCTTCATACAGAAGAACCAATCTATAGCTTAACTTTTATCTATAGCCTGTCATAACTGCTATAATTACCATATTCATGCTACTGTTCTCCGATCACTAAAAGTTAATACATTACAGTTTAAGCTAGAAGTTGTTTTTTTAGTTTTCTTGCTGTAGAAAATTCTGAGACCTTTTTCCTACTTGCAACTTTGCTGCCTTTTTTGCGTGTGCTGTCCTTCTGCTTGGTAAAAACATCTTCTTGTTGAGGGGGTTGAGCATAAAAACCCCTTTTAACCAACACATCCCTTGCCTTCCTTGCTTATCCAGTAAGACTGGCTCAGCAATTCTTTTCTCCCATATCAAAACTTGCTTCCATCTCTATTCCTTCATCAGACTCTACATTCAAAATCTTTCTGCCAAGCACACACGTCTGTGAGACTTTCTTGTCACACTTTCATCCTTCCCAGCACATTGGATTCTGCTGGGAGTTGTTTTCACCCTTTGGCCAATCAGGGCTAAGCTGTGTCAGGACTCTGGAAAGAGTCACAAGTTTTCATAATTATCTTTTTAGCCTTGCGTAAGTATCCTTTTTGTATTCTTTAGTATATTATAGTATTCTTTAATATAATATTGTATCATAAAGTAATAAATTAACCTTCTGAGAACACGGAGTCAGATTCATCATTCCTGCCTTTGTCAGGGCATTTCCCAGCAAGTACAATACTGGTTTTAATGAAAGGCTTTCTCCTGGTCCCTTTGAACCATAAATGACCCTCTGGCCCACAGGTGGAAGCAAATATCCAGCAACCATTTCTCCAGTTGGAAATTTGTCATTCCAGAACAGCACCATGAGGAAGAGTACAAACCCTTCCAGTGGAGCAGCGCTGTAAATTTGTATAAATTTACATAAGGACATTGGAAAAGCTGATTTTATTTCCAGTTCCTGTATGCACTTGATGTGATGTCCTTTCCATCTGCAGCTGCATCTTGAGCAGACATTTCCAATTCCTGACCTGCAGAGCCCTGGGATGAGCTCCCACAGCTGGTGGAGGGGTTTGGAGCTGCAGGGGAGGGCAGAGCCTCAAGAACCCCTCGTGAGCTTCAGTGGTGATTGGATGTGACAGATTTCCCTGGCTGCTTTACAGCTTTGAGGATCTCTGTTGATATTTAACAAATGGAGGAAACTAAGGAGTGAAATCATCTGTTCAAGGTCATCCAAGCAACCACTGACAGAGCTAAATTAAACCTAGACAGCTTGCTTCAATTTTTCTTTCAATTCTGCTTTAAGTATCCAGAACTTCAGCTAGATAGGTTTATTTTGAAATGGTTAAAATGGGTTTATTTTTAATTTCCTCAGAAATAACCTTTTTGTTCTGTACACAGAAAGTCCTGAATATTCAGTGCTGAACAAGCAGCTGATGAGAGGCCATACATCAGTGGCAAGGGGCCAAGGTGCTGTGTATAGATTATTATCTTTATTAAAAACTTATGTAGAAGATTCAGAAAGCTGCTCCAATACTGAAAACTAATCATCACTGAGTGTGTCCTGTCCTTTAAACATTGAATATCAGACTTGTTGGCAGCAGCAATGAAATTATAAAAAGAACGAAGCTGGGAAATTTTGGTTTTGTGTTTTTTAAGCACAAATCTGGTTGTAAGTCTCAGTACCTTTTTTAATTTTTTTCACAGACAATTACACATTTCACTTCATGTTTACTGCCTGAGTAGTTACTCAGCCTGTGACAGGCTCCAGAGATAAACCCCAAATGCTAAATGAAGAGCAAACTTTCTGGTTTAAAATTACCCAGTCATTTATGGGCCAACATTGCTCATCAGGAATATTTTTAATATTAACACAGAGATGCACTGCTGGATGACACAAAAATTTTCATGAAGTGAGCAATGTGAGTTTCTTAGTGTTTGATTTTTGTTTGGGGTTTTATTTTGTTCACTGGAAGGTGCGAAGAAGTTTTAATTAAAACTTTGTGTGCTGGTTTTTTTTATAACTACCAAATGTTCATGAACACACCACAATGACAATTCCACTGCAACTCTTCTGTTCATTAGGGATGCCTCGATTGTGCATAACTAATTAGCAGTCCCCAACTCCAATTGGCCTGGAATTCTCATGGATTTACTTGTAACATGTTGATTTAGTAGCTGCAGCTCTAATAAAGATAATAAAGATAATAAATAAAATAAAGATAAAGATAATAAAGATAATCTTATCAAAATGTAAAAGATAATCTTACCAATATGTATATTTCATATATGGAGAGAAAGCGTACACTAAATCACTTTTTTTCATTTAAAATGCCCTGAGCAACCAGAAACTCTTGATATTAAAGGAAACAATCTTGCTTTTGGTGTAACACTTCTAAATTTGGGTGAGACAATCTTATCTAAAAGTAAATAACGATCTTACCAATGTGTATATTTCATATATGGAGAGAAAGTGTACACTAAATCAGCTTTATTAATTTTAAATGCCGTGTGCAACAAGAAACTCTTGATATTAAAGGAGAACAACCTTGCCTTTGGTATAACACTTCTAAATTTGGGTGAGATAATCTTATCAAAATGTAAAAGATAATCTTACCAACATGTATATTTTATATGGGGAGAGAAAGTGAACACTAAATCACCTTTATTCATTTAAAATGCCCTGTGCCAACAAGAAAATCATGATATTAAGGGAAACAACCTTGCTTTTGGTGTAACACTTCTAAATTTGGGTGAGATAATCTTATCAACATGTAAAAGATAATCTTACTAATATGGATATTTCATATAGGTAGAGAAAGCATGCACTAAATCACCTTTATTCATTTAAAATGCCCTGTGCCAACAAGAAACTTGATATCAAAGGAAACAACCTCGCTTTTGGTGTAACACTTCTAAATTTGGGTGAGACAATCTTATCAAAATGTAAAAGATAATCTTACCAATATGTATACTTTATATGGGGAGAAAAATCGTGCACTAAATCACTTTTATTCACTTAAAATGCCCTTTGCAACAAGAAACTCTTGATATTAAAGGGAAACAACCTTGCCTTTGGTGTAACACTTCTAAATTTGGGTGAGATAATCTTATCAAAATGTAAAAGATAATCTTACTAATATGGATATTTCATATAGGTAGAGAAAGCATGCACTAAATCACCTTTACTCATTTAAAATGCCCTTTGCAACAAGAAACTCATGATATTAAAGGGAAACAACCTTGCCTTTGGTGTAACACTACTAAATTTGGGTGAGACAATCTTATCAAAATGTAAAAGATAATCTTACCAATATGTATACTTTATATGGGGAGAAAAATCGTGCACTAAATCACTTTTATTCACTTAAAATGCCCTTTGCAACAAGAAACTCTTGATATTAAAGGGAAACAACCTTGCCTTTGGTGTAACACTTCTAAATTTGGGTGAGACAATCTTATCAAAATGTAAAAGATAATCTTACCAACATGTATATTTTATATGGGGGGAAAAAGCATACACTAAATCACTTTTATTCACTTAAAATGCCCTTTGCAACAAGAAACTCTTGATATTAAAGAAAACAACCTTGCCTTTGGTGTAACACTTCTAAATTTGGGCGAGATAATCTTATCAAAATGTAAAAGATAATCTTACTAATATGTATATTTTATATGGGGAGAGAAAGTGTACACTAAATCACCTTTATTCATTTAAAGTGCAAAAAGAAATTCTTGATATTAAAGGAAAACAACCTTGCCTTTGGTATAACACTTCTAAATTTGGGGAATTTGCTCACTGAAGGCTTGCCCTGAATGAAATGAGAGCTGCAGCTACTAAATCAACATGTTACAAGTAAATCCATGAGAATTCCAGGCCAATTGGAGTTGGGGACCGCTAATTAGTTATGCACAATTGAGGCATCCCTAATGAACAGAAAAGCTGCAGTGGAATTGTCATTGTGGTGTGTTCATGCATGTTTGGTAGTTACAAAAAACAACAGCACACAGTTTTAATTGTTTTGTTTTGTTCACCATCCAGTGAACAAAATAAAACCCCAAGTTCAAGGAGGCAACAGGTTCCTTAAAACCTCTGAAACTGAGCAAGAAGGACAAACGTTTTACTGTAGTTTCTCTCTCATTTTTTGTTTCATTTGAAAATTTTGCATTTTAAAATTATATTTGTGAGCCATTTCAGCCTCCCTCGAGCTGTGGCCTTTGGAGAGGGTTCCCAGCCCTCCAAAAAGCAGCTCTTGCATGAGGCCAGCGTGTGCCTCTCCCAGCAGGTAATTGGAAATTGGAAATTAGATCAGCCCTGCAGCTCTGCATTAAGGGCTCTCTGCCTCTGCAATCCAAATAAAAACACAATTAAAGGAGTGATGCAGGCACAAACAGCGCATCTCTGCAGCTCCATCCTGGGCTCTGCCTCCTCAGCCTCCGCAAGAGGAGTTCCAAGGGTAAAACAGCTCAGGGGCCTTGGCACTGCTTCTTTGTCCATGTTTGGTTCAATATTAATTCCACACTGGGCCAGGGCTGGAGGAGCAGGGCGTGCAGCTGAGCTGGCTGAAATATGGAAGGTGTTAAATCTGAATTTGTGTGTACAGCAACCTCACCCAAGTTGTGTCCCGTGTGTTTCATTTTGAAGTGTGGAGCATGTTAAATCTGAATTCTTGTGTACAGCGCCCTTACCCAAACTGTGCTTCATGTGTTTCATTTTGAAGCATGGAATGTGTTAAATCTGAGTTTTTGTGTACAGTGACCTCACCCAAGTTGTGTTTTGTGTGTTTCATTTCAAAGTGTGGAGCATGTTAAATCTGAATTCTTGTGTACAGCAACCTTACCCAAACCGTGCTTCATGTGTTTCATTTTGAAGCATGGAATGTGTTAAATCTGAATTTTTGTGTACAGCAACCTCACCCAAGTGGCGTTTTCGTGTGTTTCATTTCAAATACGGAGCATGTTAAATCTGAATTTGTGCGTAGAGCAACCTCACTCAAGTTGTGCTTCATGTGTTTCATTTTAAAGTATGGAGCATGTTAAATCTGAATTTTTGTGTACAGCAACCTCACCCAAACTGTTTCATGTGTTTCTTTTCAAATATGGAGCATGTTAAATCTGAATTTTTGTGTACAGCAACCTCACCCAAGTTGTGTTACATGTGTTCCATTTTGAAGCATGGAAGACGTTAAATTTGAATTTTTGTGTACAGCAACCTCACCCAAACTGTGCTTCATTTGTTTAATTTTAAATTATGAGGTATGTTAAATCTGAATTTTTGTGTACAGCAACCTCACCCAAGTTGTGTTCCATGTGTTCCATTTTGAAGCATGGAATGTGTTAAATCTGAATTTTTGTGTACATCAACCTCACCCAAGTTGTGTTCCATGTCTGCTCTCCCAACAGCCAGCTGGTGCAGCACCAGACAATGTCTGTGCTGGTATTTTAAGATGATCTAAAAAAGAAAATTGTTGGGTTTTTTTCTGTTTATCTGCAGTTCTGTCGGGTGTAATGCTTGGCTATGTTGGTATAAATAGCCAAACGCAGCATGTGAGAGAGATTACCTTTTTGACAAGATAGAAAATGAGAACAAAATCCCTTTCATGGAGGAAAACACTTTCCCCTCCATGCTCTGTGTGTTGCTCTATCAAAACAAGCTCTTGCAGGCTCTGGTGTTATTTTAGGCAGCTGAGTGTAAATGAGATACTGGGCACAAATTTGGGCAGATTATGGTGTCACCCCCATCCCATCCCATCCCATCCCATCCCATCCCATCCCATCCCAGTCCCCTGTGCTCAGCATCCAAGTGATTTTTTCCTTTTTTCCCTGTCTTTAAGAGACAATAGAAATGTCTCTCAAGCCCACTGAAAGCAATAGTAACACATTTGGTGGAATGGGTAACATCAGAGAAAAAAGTTTGCCAACATTTTCTTCTAAATTTTGCCTTCAGAGAAAGGAAATGGAAAAATTGGCAAGGAAAGAATTAATTTCAGGGAGGTACATTTCACAGTAATGAGACTGAAGTGAGAGATGAAAGGAATAACAAATTGCTTGGTAGACTATGGAACCACATAAAAATAAGAAATTCTACTTGCAACCTATTCAGGATTTGATAATGGCTTGCCAGCAGCAAATTGTAACCTGTTGAAATAGGAAAGACATGGAACAAAAGGGAATTAAAAAGTATATTAGATATTTTATTCTTCATATTGCAAAAATCTGTGTAGGGGACTTCCAGTTTTATATGGTTGGGGTTTGCCATTGTGTAAATGCTGCAGGACACTGGAAAAGCCATTTTTGCTGGAAGCAAAGTTTTCTCAAAAGATTGATGCTAAATATTCCCACAGGAGTTTCTAAAAGTAGTGGCCTCATTTAATGCAGTTTTAGTGCTCAGTTCTTAATAGCACCATGTGAGTGACCCACAGAAATATCATATCCAATATCACATCATTATATCCCATTAGGAATGCTTGAAACTAGAGAAATCTGGTTTAACACCACTGAAATAATTGATATTTGGGGGGTTTATACATTTATAAATAAAGCACACTGCAATCTGCATTTAAAGATGTGATAAGACTTTAGTAAAAATCCGTGTTTGAGCATAAATTTGTGTTTGAGGAAGGGAATAACAAATGCAGGCAGCCAGGTTTGGGTACAGAACCTCCCCAGAAGGAATTTGGACCTGCTTGGCTGAGCACAGCAGCAAAGGGTAATTACAGGCTGCTGCAAAAACTGTCAAAAATGGGAAAGAGTAAATTGGCAGAGAAAGCAATGTTGTAGATGACAAAAAGCAAAGCCACGAATTATGAAGTAAAATGTTACCTGCAGTAATGACATTGCTTGCAAAGAGAAGGCAGCTTACCTTGTGGAGTGTCAGAAATGTGCAGGGAGGTGATAAAACCTCACCCTGGGTCTGCACTGAGAGCTCCTTGCTTGGCTGCACTGCTGCTCCTGCTAATTAAACAACTTTATCAGTGCCCAGCCTCACTCACAGAGCTCAGGGACAGCTGCAGGCTGCTCCAGCTTTGGGCAAAATGGGCAAAGATTTGGTCAGTCCTTTTTTCCTCCCTCATTGTCCCCACAGGTTGTCCCTTCCTGGCTGACACATAAATATGAAGAAACAGATTCCTGACAAACAGCTGGTGTGAGGCCTTTCTGGGCTGCTTAAAAATAGAGGCCAGACAGAATTAAGGGAACAAAAAGCAGCTCTGTTTATTGAAGGGCCTGCAGATACATTTAGGACAGACAAAACCCCCTCACGGCCTACACCCAAAATGGACAATGGCTCACAGATTTTTATACTTTTATAAGTTTGGTCCATTTTCACATTGTGGGTAAATTTGCCAATTCCAGCTGCAGGTAATGAAGTCATTGAGCCCCAGTTTGCTCCCCCCAAGTCCCTTTTGTTCCCATCTCTGGCCCTGAGGCAGTGAGGTGTCCTTGATTGCCAGGCCTGGAGAGGAATTGCTGTGTGTGCCCAAAATGGGAAAGCTGCAGCTGACACTGGGTGTGGGGTTTGGAGTTACACACTAAAGAAATGAGAAATATAAAAGCTCAAATCCTAAAGCATCAGGTGGCTGAGGTCAAATCCTTCATTATATCTTTAAGCTGAAGTGGCGCAAGTGTTTAATTCAGAGGGCACAGGATGTTAGATCTGGGTTCCCTGCAGAGCCCAGGTGTTTCAGGCAGTGCAGGGCTCTGAAGGCACCCAGCTCAGCTCCAGCTGTGCCAGGGCATGCTCAGGGCTCTGTGGGATGCTGGGTGCCCATCTCCTGCTGCCAGGGCACAGCTGCTCACAGCTGGAATGCAGCTGGAGCTGGGATTCCCTCCAATTCATGGGCTGCTCCAGCTCTGTGTGTGCACAGCTCCGTGCCTGACCTCATGTTTGTTCTGTCTGACCTCGTTTCTTCTTTATTCCTTCTGATTTCTTCCTAATAAAACTGATTATAATTGCACTGAAACAGCCCAGATTGAGAGGATTAAACTCCAATATGAGATCAGTCACAGTCTCGCGTTTGCTCAGGGACACCAGGATGGTTCAGAGAGGAAGATTCAGATCAGTATTTCACTGCCTCTCCGTTTGTTTCAGTGGTTTCTTTTGCACTGAAGATCATTTCCAAGGAAAGCTTTCTATGTATACGCACCCTTCAGCATTGAGAAGGTCTTAAAAGATGTTAAAGGTTTTTAAATTAACATTAGAAAAATCATCATATGAAATGTATGATTCTGAAAGTATGATTAAAAGGTTGAATAATAAATTATAGATATAGATATAGATATAGATATAGATATAGATATAGATATAGATAACATGTATATATAAAGATATATAAATTATAAATGCATCCAATTCCACTGAGTGGCAATATGGCCTCATAGTTTGGTGTGAGTGCAGAACTTCTTTTATTCAAGAATAATAATAATAATAATAATAATAATAATAATAATAATAATAATAATAATAATAATAATAATAATAATAATAATAATAATATACAGTGTAGATATAATTATATATATAAAATTATATATCTATATATAATTATATCTATACTATATATATATTATATATGTAATATGTATATATATAATTCAAAGTTCTTTCCTTGTGTTCTTGCTGTCTGAATGAAATTAACTTTTCCTCTTCCTGTTCAACAGAATTTATCCAAGATAAAATACCAGTGCTCCTAATTCATTAGAATATTTATTTGTAAGAATCTCATGTTGCCACACATTCAAGTTGCTCTTTATCCCAATATCTGCTCCTTCCTTAAAGCCCAATTGACTTTCCAGATTCCCTGTGCTGATCCTGGTGTTTAAAAAGAATCAAACTAAGGCAAGATGTGTCTAGTACTTAAATTTTGATATCAATGTAAATAAAAATGTGTTTGTGTGTGTGTGGTCATGTACATCTGTATATAGAAGGGTTTTTTGGGAGAAGAATTTGTAGGAATTTTCACTGGTGCATGCTGTCCAGTATGGTGACTTTAGTCTGAAACTGGGTAGAAACACTATTTTTGTGTATTGATTTTGGTTTGTTAATTTGAGATTTTACTAATTTTGAGATTTCTTGGTTAATGCAGTAAAGAGTGTGGTGGGTTTGGTGCTGGTTAATTACTAGTGTGCTTAATTCTTGTTGTGAGATAGGATTAGGAGAAATGTCAAGTAGGCTTAAAACTTTAAGGGGATAAAGAAAAATTTATAGTGGTGGTGGTTTTAGTTAGAAACTGCATAGAAACACTATTTTTGTGAAATTATTTTGGTTGTTTAATTTGAGATTTTACTAATTCTGACATTTCACTAATTTTGAGGTCTGTTGGTTAACGTTGTAAAGAGTGTGGTGGGTTTGGTGTTGGTTAATTACTAATGTGCTTAATCCTTGTTGTGAGATAAGATTATCTCACAGGAGAAAGGAAAAGTAGGCTTGAAACTTTAAAAGGGTATAAAGAAAAATTATTAACAGTAATTTAAAGAAAGGGTAACAAGAATTAGAGTAAAACCTTTAGAATATATTTGGGTTTTTGTGTCGCTGTTCCATACAATACATAGCAATAAATGACAGGAGTGTTTGTGATAGGCCTTTTGAAATGTGGTTGTGTGTGTGTACCCATGTACATCTGTATGTAGAAGGGGTTTTTGGGAAAAGAATTTTCAGGAATTTTCACTGGTATAGGAATTTTCACTGTTCAGTGTGGTGGTTTTAGTTTGAAACTGGATAGAAACACTAATTTTGTGTAGTGGTTTTGGTTTGCTAATTTGAGATTTTGTTAATTTTGAGATTTTTTGGGTAACGTATTAAAGAGTGTGGTGGGTTTGGTGTTGGTTAATTACTAATGTGCGTTTTGTTGTGAGATAGGATTAGGAGAAAGGTAAAGTAGGATTGAAACTTTATAGTGTATAAAGAAAAATTTATAATGGTGGTGGTTTTAGTTAGAAACTGCATAGAAACACTATTTTATGTGTAGTGGTTTTGGTTGTTTAATTTGAGATTTCACTAATTTTGAGGTCTGTTGGTTAACATTGTAAAGAGTGTGGTGGGTTTGGTGTTGGTTAATTACTAATGTGCTTAACCCTTGTTGTGAGATAAGATTATCTCACAGGAGAAAGGAAAAGTAGGCTTGAAACTTTAAAAGGGTATAAAGAAAAATTATTAACAGTAATTTAAAGAAAGGGTAACAAGAATTAGAGTAAAACCTTTAGAATATTCTTGAGTTTTTGTGTCGCCGTTCCATACAATACATAGCAATAAATGACAGGAGTTTGTGACAGGCCTTTTGAAATGTGGTTGTGTGTGTGTACCCACGTACATCTGTATGTAGAAGGGGTTTTTGGGAAAAGAATTTTCAGGAATTTTCACTGGTGGATGCTGTGCAGGTACAAAGCAGTCCATGGCTGCAGTTTCCTTGCCCTGGAATAAAAGGAAGCTCCTCCATGGTGCCAGTGCAAAGCCACTCAGGTGTTTTGAGGACAGGTCTCATGAGCGTCTATTGTGTGGGTTACAATGCAGAAATTATGGGATGGAGATGCTCAGGATTGGTGTCAGGCTGTTCCCTGCCTAAATTCTCTCAGTTGGACCCATGGTCTAGGATTTTTGTGTGTGGGATCTCAGCACCTCAGGACTGAGGTGTCACCGAGAGCACCCTTGGGGGGCTCGGGAGTCCTGGAATGTTCCAGAAGTGTCTGGTGGCTGGACTTTGATCCTACACAGGAGACGACACCTGTATGAGGACAGGAGGGTTTCACCGGGTGAATGGTGAAGGGATTGGTTAATTAGAGGGTGAGACACAGGGTTTAGGATTTCTGTACAGGGGGGTTTTTTAAGATGGAGGAATTGGGGCGTGTCCTGTCCTTCTTCTTCTTCTTCTTCTCCTCCATCTTCTGTGGTGATGGTGGCACTTTGGGATTGGTCATTACTGAAAGTGCACCGGACAATAAAAATAAAAAGGATTGGGGAAAAATGATAAATATTGTACACGTAACTATGGGTATAAAGATAGGTGACTGCCCGGAGGGAGTGACAGTGTGCTCATGGCTGGCTGCTGAGCAGAGCTCTGTCGGGCCGAGAGAAAATCTTTTAGATAAACAATTAATAAACACAGAGACCGAAAGAAGAACTGAAGCCTCTTCTCGTCCTTTGATACGCGGCTGCCCCAAGGCCACTCCGGGCCTTTCCAGGCCCTCCAAACAGCTGAAAACCGGACATTTGTGCTGATTAATTTTCTTGCTAAGGAAGAAATGTCTGCTGTGAACCAACAGTAATTCAATGTACACAGGGGTAAGATTGACTGCCTTGGCAATAGCAATGCATGGGAGGAGCCAATATAAAGAATAATTAATGTGCATTATTATTTACATTATTTCTACTCCAATCCCTTCCACTGGCTCAGTGAAGGTCTTACAGCAGAGCTTCTCTGTTTAGTTTTGCAGTTGTTTTATTCTTTTATTTGCTAGAAGGCCTTTCCAAAAAATCTGGAAATTTTCCAAAAAATCAGCTAATGGAGCTTTGGGGTTATTGCTTGGTGAGTTTCTTTTTTATTTTCTTTTACTCCCCCACCCTGGACATTATAAATGTGTTTTCCAGCTCCCAGATCCTTGGCTGTTGGGCTGTGCATTGATGACAAACCAGCTAATAAATGGCATTTAGAGCAAACCACACCTGCACAGTGCAAGGAGAAGGCAGAGTGTGATTATTGCCCAAATCCCTGATGATTGTGACTGTCCAGACCCCTCTGTGGTGATGTCCCTGTGTTTCAGGAGCAGCTCTCAGCAAGGCTTTTCACCATGCAATAAACGCAGAGGTGCTGCTCTCCTGAAATCCAGGCTCTGTGTGACTTCTTGTGGCAGCAACAGAATTAAACCTCGATTTTCTCCTTTGCTGGGCTCCTCAATGGGCTGGTGGAGGCTCTCCCTGGGTGTTTTTTGGTCAATTCTTTTGGTCAGTGATGCTGAATGTGGAACTGAATTGGTGATGCAGAGCGCTGAATTTGTGATGCTGTCTGCGGAACTGAATTCTGAAAAACACATGGCAAACTGTACTGTCTGTCTGTCTGTCTGTCTGTCAAGATGGGGTGGAGGCTTTGTGCATGTAGCTCTTTAACAAACACCAGTGTAAGGCTCAAAGCACACTGCTTCATTTCAAGGCTTGTTTCGGTTTGGGAATTTTCAACTGAGTGTTTGAAAGGAAGCAAACCTAATTGGTGTCAAGAAAACGTTTGCTTTTGAGGGATGAGCAATAGCTCTAAAAGTCACTTTTTATTTCTTTAATAAGTCTGTAATTTAGAGCAGTTTTTGTGATAGATGACTGCAATTCTTTAGATCTAGACCATTGATAGATGAATGAAATTCTTTAGATGTACACACTGGACTCCTCAAGATGAGAACAGAATATTTTCACTTCGAGGACTCGAGCAAATAACTTTCATGTTGGAAAAGGGGATTATGTGTAATACATAATCAGAGTTAATGATGTTAATCAGCAAGAGCAGCTGTTGTAAAGTATCAAAGTCCCCATCTCTGCTGCACCAGGGCTGCAGTGCTGTGCTGCTAATCTCGTTAACACACACAACTAATTTCATTTGGGGGCAGAAACAGCTTAATCTGCACATGTGTAAAACTCTGTGCACATTTCTGCCTGTCTGCAGCAATCCAGGAGCATTTTCCTCGCAGAGCTGGGCAAGGCATAAAATTATTCTAAATAATGAGGACAAATTCCTCAGTTTTGCCTGAAACATTGCCTGAAAACTCAGGGTAAAAACCCGTGACTGTAGGACCAGCAGAAGTTCTGTATGTCTGTAAATTTAAAATAAATTGATTAGAAGCAGCTCTGATCAGATAGTTAAAATTATAAATATTCAGTCATCTTTAATACCCTCTCAGAAAATATCTCTGTTAAGATTCCAGTGCACAGGACCTGCCTGTGCAGATTATTTTATTGAATTCAGATGGAATAAGGTTTTTTCTGTCCAAACTCAAATTAAAGTGATGCACACTTACTGCCTTTTACAATTCTCTTTGTCAGCTGTCCCCACTAATACTGCTGCTCATTTTGAGGTCAGTGTGCAGTCACTTAACCATGTTAAAACTAAATGCAGCAGACCTCAAGAATTATTTAAAGGCTGAAATTTTTTGCTTAAAAAGAATATTTCATAACTGGTTTTTGCTTGAATTAACCATTACTGAAACCTTTTGGAAAGAGTGAAGAAGAAAAATCCAAGTATATGAAGTTTCCATATTGTTGTCTTTTTAAATTAAAATACTTCTAATTTGTCCCTTTGTGTTGGAACCAAAATAGAACATTCAGGGTGAAATTACTGTGGAGGCTTGGAAGTGGCACTGAAAGGCATCAAGCAGTGATTGGGCACGTTCTGCTCCCAATTCCTGTGTTTATTTACTCTTGTGTTGTTTCCACACGAGCAGCGAAGTAGCTGCATGTGACAGCAGTGATGTTTTGGGGAAATATTGTGCTCTGGTGAGTCATGGCATTTTAACTTGCTGTTCCTTTTTACAAGAGCTGTTTCAAGCTGCTTGTTGATTTTTTTTTTCTGAGGAATTGATTCCTGACTTTAATCTGTCACCCTTCACTTCAAATAGGCAGAAGTTGTGACATTAAATTAATATGACAAAAATGGTGATACTCTGCTGATGGATTTCCAGATTAAGCTGTAAAATGGTGTAAATATCTCCACAAAAACCGGGAATTCTGAGGCTTTTCTGAGCAAATAAAAATAAAAAGTATTCAGTGGAGTGCAGCTCCAGCACAGCTCTGTGATCATGATCACTGTGACATTTTTCCATTTCCCCTTCCCACCAGCCATTAACAACCACCCTTCAAAACCATCCCCAGAGGGTGAGACAGCCACAGCCCACCAGGAATTGTCACCTGGGAAATTCTCTTCCCATTCACCTCCTGTTTTTCTAGAGTCCTCTTAAAGAAAAATTTGGAAGATAATGGAAAATGTAGGCTTTTACATCAAGAATTCATCAGAGAACAAAGAGTGACAAAATTCTTATTGTGCAGCTCAAGAGGTACCTGCCTGATTTCTGCATAAAGTGTCCTTGTAGCTAATGCAGCATTGTTAAAAATCCCCTCCCCAATGCTTTGGTGGGATAAATATGTGTTTTGTTAAAGCCTTTTTCACCTGGAGATATTTTCCTTCCATTTATGGCATCTCTTTGGGGAAAAAAAAAATAAAATCAGATTATTGGAATTGCAATTCTCCAGTGGCTCAGCCATTGAGAGATCACCTTGCTGGAATCTCTTTGTGCTGGAATAAAGGGAATTACATTCTCCTATTTCTTTGTGTTGGCATAATGGGATTACATTCTCCTATTCCTGCAGCCTTCCAAGAGCCTTTCATGAAGAGCGTGATTAAATGCAAATGAAGGTTCCACCAAAAAGGCACAAGGCCTTGGAAATTGGGTGCTGGAAATTGGAAATTGGCTCTTTGCTCTGCTCACCTCCCTCCCTCAGCTCTGCTGGATGAGTGAATTTATAGCAGAGCAAAGTTTCCCCTAATCCACATTTCCAGAAGTTTTGGTTTTGCTTTCCCCTCCTCATCCCTTCCCCTCTCCCATTCTTACTGTTCCTTATTATTCATTGTTCCTTCTTATAGTTTGTTCATTCCTTTGGTCATTCAGCTCTCACTGATTAGAAACACTCAGCTTCTAAAGGGCACATGGGCTGGAAGAAATTGTCCTTGCTCAAGCTGTGACAATGGATTTGAAAATTCTCTTGACTGGTTATTAAAATACTCCATTCATCACTGATACATTGAATTACATTCAGTACCTGAGCAGATTATTGTTTTGCCATACATTTAAATTACAGGATCAAATGCATTTAGGTTGTCATAATTCAAAGCTCTTTCCTTGTGATCTTGCCGTCTGTATGAAATGAACTTTTCCTCTTGCTGCTCCTCTTCAACAGAATTTATCAAAGATAAAATATCAGTGCTCCTAATCCATTAGAATGTTTATTTGTTATTTTTATTATTTTTATTATTTTTATTATTTTTATTATTATTTTCTTTACGTTATACATTATATTTTCTATTTATTAGTGCAATTTTATTGTTCATTATTTATTAGAATATTTATTTATCTATTATTACCACCTACCAATTATTTATCTATTATTCATGTTGCTCTTTATCCCAATATCTACTCCTTCCTTAAAGCCCAATGACTTTCCAGGTTCCCTGCGCTGATCTGGGTGTTTAAAAAGAATCAAACTAAGGCAAGATGTATATGGTAATTAAATTTAGACATTGGTTCACGTGCACTTACAACATCCTGTAGTTCCAGTAGCAAAGCAGATTTGGGAGCAATTTGGTCTCCATAATTGGGTAGCACAATTCAGAAATAAATTACTGCAATGTCCTATATTCCAAAATTTCGATATTCCTTTTTGATGAGTTAAGAACACACTGGAGGAAAATGGAAACCACATTTTCCTAGGGATGTGTTTGAAATATGCATCAGCTCCTTCCAATCTTTCATGCCCTTTTCTTGTACACATTTTTAGCATTGCAGCAGCTCAGCTTCTGAGAAGACAGATTGAGCAAGTCCTGAATTTTTCAAGTATATTGCAGGATGCTCCTGGAGGTAGAACATCCATTAATAATCTCAAATTTTTCACCTGACTCTGGATTGTGATTAAAGACAGAATTATTTGGAAGAAGTAGCAACACTCAGCAGAAGCTGCTTTTATTTTGCTGTTAAGGCCAAGAATTACTGGAGAAGCAAATCCTCATGGCAGGCTGGGGAATGCACAGAAAATCTCATTTACCTTGTCAAGACTGGCAGGGCTCTCCTGGACCTGAGATTTGTTTGCTTGAATCATGGGGCACAGAGTTACAAATTGCAAAATAAATCAGGAGGAGGATGAAATTGAGAGTTGGACAGCTTTGAGTTCAGGCTGCAGGGAAGGGCAGAGTTGGGACAGAAGATAATTTGGCTCCTGGTCAGGTATTGATCCAGAAAATAACTTAGGAACACCACAACTTGTTTGTAACAAGCTCAGGCATTGCAGGCAAGCCCATATTTGCCTTTTTGGTTTTTAGTTTTCTTACAAGTCAGGAGTGCTCCCGTTGATGGCATGTAGGGAAATCCCTAAATTTTAAATTAAAAAAAAAAAAATTAGCAGTAAAGAATTATCATACAAGTGACAAATTCCATCAAACAAAGCAAATGGATTTAAATCCAAGCTGGTCCAAACTGTCACCAGCCAGGAGCTCTGACACATCCAGTCCTTCCCTGGACACCTCCAGGATGCACCAAGGTCAACTTTTGTAGCCTGTTTTTGGTCAATTAAGTATTTGTGGAACATAGTGACGCTGTACAAAGCAGTGGGATTTAAAATAAACAAACCCCCCAGGTTTTCTGCATTGGATTAATATTTATCACTGTTTCTTTGCTGCTTTTCAGTAGCAAAACACATTTATCCCCACAGGCATCCAGCAAACGTAGAATTAAACACATAAATACTAACAGAGAATTTTCAGTGAAGTAATTATCAACTGGCTTCAGTCTCTGTTCTATATGTTAACCACTCAAGGTTTTGGGTGGCAAAGAGCATTTTTTGTTCATTGACTTTTACAAATAGTTTTTTTTAAAATGATTATGATATAATTCCTGCAGTTCTGAACCTTGCCTTTGGAATTTTTTTTCTTTCACTTCGTTTATTTGGAAAACATTTCAGGAAAGGAGGCTTTGACCTCCTGACAGCTGATGGACAGCAGAGATTAAACCCTGTCCATTGCAGCAAACCATTGGAACAGATTTGCCCCATTTCTGAAGTAGAGGCTTTTATCCAAAGGAACTGGAAGTTTGGATCTGTCTCCTGAATTTCCAGGGCTGGGAAGGATTTTGTGATCAATATAAAATTGTGCATGTTTGGATTGTATTAAACAACAACATGAGTCCAAGGCAAATACTTTGTAGTTTAAGTAAATATAACAGTTTGGATAAGTTTATGGGCGTGGAAATTTACACTGATTTTTAATGATTATGAATTTTATTTCACCCTTGGATTCCAGCAAAAGCCTGAGCAGAGACACTGGGGGGAAAGGGAGGGCGGTGGCATTAACCACAGAGCAGGGACAAGGACAAATCCCGAATTTAGACGTCAGAACGCTGCAGGTTCAGCCCTGAGAGGAAGAATCCCTCGTCACAGCCATGTCTGCGAGCTGGGAGAGAGAATCCCTGGCGGGGGCAGAGGCAGAGCCGTGACTCAGCTGCGGATGCTGCTGCTGCTGCTCTGCCCCGCGGGCGGCCGCTGATGCTGCTGACGATGCTGCTGGTTCTTCTGCTCCTCCTGATTCTGCTTCCTCTCCTCCTGATTCTGCTCCTCCTGATTCTGCTTCCTCTCCTGATTCTGCTCCTCCTGATTCTGCTTCTGCTCCTTCTTCTTCTGCTCCTTCTGATTCTGCTTCCTCTCCTCCTGATTCTGCTCCTCCTGATTCTTCTGCTCCTTCTGATTCTGCTTCCTCTCCTCCTGATTCTCCTTCTCCTGCTCATCCTGATTCTTCTTCCTCTGCTCCTTCTGATTCTGCTTCTTCTCCTTCTGATTCTGCTCCTTCTGATTCTGCTTCTTCTTCTGATTGTGCTTCCTCTCCTCCTTCTTCTCCTTCCTCTGCTCCCTCTGATTTTGCTTCCTCTCCTGATTCTGCTTCCTGTCCTTCTTCTCCTTCTTCTGCTCCTTCTGATACTGCTTCTTTTCCTTCTCCTGCTCCTTCTGCTCCTTCTGATTCTTTCTCTCCTTTTTCTCCTTCTTCTGCTCTTTCTGATTCTGCTTCTTCTGCTCCTTCTAATTCTGTTTCCTCTCCTTCTCCTTCTGCTCCTTCTGATTCTGCTTCTTTTCCTTCTTCTCCTTCCTCTCCTTTTTCTGCTTCTTCTCCTTCTGCATCTGCTGCTTCTTCTCCTCCTTCGCCTTCTGATTCTGCTTCTTCTCCTTCTTCTGCTTTTTCTGATTCTGCATCTTTTCCTTCTTCTGCTTCTTTTCCTTCTTCTGCTTCTTTTCCTCCTTCTGCTTCTTTTCCTTCTGCTCCTTATGATTCTGCTTCTTCTCCTTCTTCTTCTTCTTCTGCTCCTTCTGATTCTGCTTCTTTTCCTTCTTCTGCTTCTGATTCTGTTTCTGCTGCTGTTGCTGCTAATGATGATGCTGGTGATGATGATGATGATGATGCTGCCCTCCCCCATGGATCCCCTCCCCACAGCTCTCTGGGAATGCTCTCACACAGGAGATTTCACCCTGGGTGTACAAATTATTCTCTTACAGACAGCACATTCCTAGGGTGAAGCAGACAGGCAGGAAACATGTATGGAACAGCGAAATCTGGGACACCTCCATCCCCTGGGACACGTCCATCCCCTGGGACACCTCCATCCCCTGCAAACACTGGCTGTTCATCACATTGCCAGTGCCAAGTGTTTTTCAGCAGAGGTTGTTTTTTTTTTTTTTTTTAAATTCAGAGAAAACTGGTTGAATAAAGACATTTCTTTGTGCCAAGCTTGCTTGCATTACTGTACAAGCTGTCAGGGGCTTTACTGAAGCTGGTTTTCAATAAAAGGCCGAAGATGATGGGCAGCTGTCAGAACCTGCAGAGTGGGGGGAGGCCAGGGTTGCTGTGGTTTTGGGAGGACACAGCAAAGGTTCCACTGCCCAGGCTCTGCCTTGCTGTGTCATTGGGGATGAAAGGAAGAGGAAAAACATCTATTTCTGTTTCCCTAGTGTGGCAGCTGTTAGCTCTTGTTCCATTGATTCCTGGCTCCCTGCTCTCACGTGTGTTTATTTTCAAGTTTAGAGCTGAGGTAATACATGAGTCCCTGCCTGGACAGAGTGACAAAAACTGAAATTCTTTCCTGCCCTGTCCCACTGTCTGGAAGCCCTTGAGGATCTGAGTGTGTGCACTCATTCTCCTCTATCTGGGGTCCCCAGGGGATCTGTTCCCATGGTCTCTGTGTCACAGCCTCACCACACACACCCAGCCTTGCAAACCCTGCTCTGCCTAACCAGTGCCAGCATCCTACCAGCTGGACTTGGCCGTGTGCTGAAGTCCAAACTCACTGACCAAATATATTCAAATATATTCAAATGCCATTGACCACATATTTTCAAGTTTCCAAGCTCAGACCCCAGCCCAAGTCCCAGTTTTCTACACCTATGCAATGTCAGCTTGCTGTTAAGCAGCTTTACTTTTCTTTGTGCTCCTGTCTGAAGTTGCACCCAGTCTCAGGTGATAAATCAAGATTACCTTTTTCAGTTTACAAATTGGCTAAAAACTGGTGAGTTGTTACTTTCATAAAATTCCCCTTCTCTCTTCACTGGCTGACAGCTTTTTTTTAACTCTTAAAATGTTTTTCTCATTGAATACTTGTAAATCATAAAGCTAATTTTAGTGGTTTGAACATACCTTGGTGGTGTTGGCATTTTAAACCATGTTTTGTGGAGATTAGGCATGCAGCAAAGATCTGAGGTTTCAAGATGAAGTTAATCTGACAGGCTTTATAGTTATTTAAAAAGTTGCCAGTTGGGAAGACATTTTGGGAGGTTTAGAATGCAATCCTGAAAGATTTAGGGGGATTACAGCCTCAGTTTATTTTCTGTACGAGTGTTTAAATGTTATCTAACCAATTATTCTCACTCTTTTTTTTCCTAAGCTCTTTTGGCAAACGTTCCAGAACATTCCCCATGCTTCCCACCCTTTTCTAATGTAAACAACTCATCAATTACTTCTGAGGTGATTGTGGGGCCCTTTTCCCCATCGATTGCTTTCAGGAATATCACAGGCCAGGGGCTATGAGGAAATTATGAACAGCACAGGACTGCTAGCAATGTGTTTTGAGCTGTTTTATTTTCCAGCATCAGCCTCATTACATGGGCATGACAATGGGAAGATGCCACCAATGCATATCCCAGGCTGCAGAGAAAGAACTTAATGTCAAAATTTACTTTAAAAGGTTTTTGACCAATCACACAAAGCAAAAGCACACTGACAGTAGTTCTATCCAACCACTATAAGCACAGGTACCTTTGGTTAAAAAATACTTGCTTATTTCAAATACAATACCCACTTGTAAGCCTGAAAACGCAATGCACAGAACTCCTTAATTATGCTTAGAACTTCCTAATATTTCACTAGATAAACTTTTCAGCATCTTAGGGAGTTATTCTAGACAAGCGTTAATGCACAAACCATTGTTCTATTTGTCCTTGCTTTTCTGCTGTTTAAATATTTTTTCTGCTGACCAATCTCATGGCTGCTGCTTAGCTCTAATCACAGTTCTGCTGCCTCTGAGCTGCCTTTTGCAGCTTTCCCAAAACCCTCTGATTTTGTGGGTTCCCACAAAGGAACTCTTTGATATCCTGAGATGTTTAACAACTGAAGAATTGGCTGCAATATTCATGAGCAACTTGGATTCCAGATCAATTTTTGGACAGGTTCTGCAGGCTGGAGGGATGAAACTTTTGATTTTTGGGTCCATTTCAGATAAACAAGGGGCAGCAGAGGGCTGGTTTGAATGGAGGTTTTATTGCAGCCAGAGAGATCAGGATTTTAGATTTACTTCTTGTCAGTAGCAGGGACAACATTGAAGTACAAGTTGCAGAAAGTAATTTTGGACTGAATAATCAGATTTGCTTCATTTCAGATCAGAAAGGCAGGCATTGAGAATTTCCCTGTTATTTAATGATTGAAAGTCTTGTAGATATGGACTTCTATTCTTTCAATTGTGTTTTCTTTGTATTCTCTTTAGATTTGGTAATTTTATGGATTTTTTCTCACTTTTCCAAGTGACACCCAGGTTTACACATTTGCAATATTATCTTGCTAAGTAAGCTAAGTTTTCGGCTCGATTTTTTAATAGACATTTTAAATTTTCATATTTACAATTTCAGGATTTGGTTTTGCTCTTTCCAAACCCTGCAGTGAGAGAAGTTTTGCTTGGTGTGTCTTCCACTGCACTGCAATTGCTCACAGGGTTCCAAAGTTTATTTTTGCATAATTGAGCTCATGTCATTAATGGAAAGCAGTGTGAAAAGAGTATTTTAAATACATATAAATGTTTACTCTCTGCAAAATAAAGAATCTGTACCCCAAGGCAGAATAACAGGCTCCTAATAACTGAGTCAGAGTGCTTTTTATAAGGTAACTCCTTTATTTAATTGATTTATCAGAAGAAGGGAACAATAATTTAGTAACAAAAAATATGAACTCTTTAAGCTTTATTTTCTTTTTGCTGATAAATCTTGTAAAATAAATTGGAAATTTCTGCGGGTGGAGTGTGCAAACTTAACACATTGGTATTTTGGGTTTTTCTGTGATTAAATTCTGTGAGTTAAGGCCTTCAGGTAATTCTGGAATGTATTAATAGTGCCAGATAGTGACCTCAGAGGCATCCTCAAAGTGTCTGGGATTATTATTTGTCTATAAATAAGACAAAATCTAATTTAGTGTGGAAATCACTTCAAAGCCTGTGAGTAATGAAGATAACTGGCTGAATGTTCTGCTCTCATTAATTTCTCTGTGCTCCTATGAAGAATCCCTTCTACCTCAGCTGAGCCATTCCCTTCAGCACCCCAGATTTGGTTTTGTGGAGGAAAAACCTGATCCCAGAAAGCTCAGGAGGGCTGAACCCCAGCGGAGCTGAGCCAGCACATGGAGCTGCCTCAGTGGGACACAAAGGAATATTCCAGAGGGATGCCAGTGAGCAAGGGGGAGTGCATTGCTTTCATGGCATTGGAAAGGATATTTATCTGTAGCTGAACATAACATAATATAGCATAATATATGATATAATAGAAGGTATGATGTAATACAACACAATATAATATAAGGTAATGTACTATAATATGATATGAGATGAGATTATTAATAGAATAGAATAGAATAGAATAGAATAGAATAGAATAGAATATGATGTATGATATGATATTATATAATATAAGGTATGGTATGAGATGATATTATATGATATAATAAAATATAATATAATTGAATATAATATGATATAATATATTATAACAAAATAATAATAAAATATAATAAAATAAAATATAATATTATATTATATTATATAATACTATATAATATAATAATAATATAATATAATAAAATATAATAAAGTATAATATAATATTGTAAAATATAATATGATATTATATAATATAAGGTATGGTATGAGATGATATTATATAATAAAATATAATGGAATATAATATGATATGATATAATATATTATAATAAAATAAAATAAAAATAATATAATATAATATAATATAATATAATATAATATAATATAATAATATGATATGATATGATATGATATAATATGATATAATGCAATGTAATATAATATGATGAAATATAATATAATAAAATAATATAATAATATAATATGATATGATGTAATGTAATATAATATAATATAAGGTATGATATGATAAAAATGCAACACAATACAATAAATGTTCTGCAAGTTATTTAACAGAGAGTGGAAGTGTGGGGAGCAGAAGAGGTTGCAGTGAAAACCTTTTCAGCTGTATGTTCTGTGGTGTTTTAGCTCCTCTGGGAAATCTGGGTTAGCAAGGACTGAGTGGCCACTGGAGCTTGTGACCGGCCCTCAGTAAGGTGGGATGCATAATTCAGAGTTTTAAAATCTACAGGTAAGGGCAACAGCTCCGTTTTTTCTCTCTGAAGTATCAAAACCTGCATTTTAGTGGGATTTCTGTCAAAGGCACAGCTTCAAACAGCAGATGACTGTTATATCCCAGGTGTAGTCCCTGCAAGTTTTCCAATTATCCCCTTTTGGTAAAGAATAGCAGTGAAAAATGTTAGGAAAATTAATCCACAAAAACCAGAGGGTTATGTCCAAAAAGGAGACAAAGGAGTCCTTTGACTTTATTCCAATAAAGGGAGAGGCCATGGGGCATCCCCTGGGGTGTCTCACATTTTTGGAGGGCACAGCCTCCTTTTTATCCCAATTTCCCAGCCACATTTCCCCATTTCTGAGGTACTTGAGAGCTTCAGACATCCCAATACACCTGATACCAGAGATTTCCCTCTAATGCACAACCCTCCCTTTTAATTGTTAATTCTTATGGAATTTAGGGGTTTCTCTTCCCCATTGTCTCTTTAATCTTTCAATGTCTAATTTAATTTAACAGCAAACCTAAAGTTTATTTATTATAAATGGAAAAAAAAATCTTTTTCCATTCATCAATCAGAGAATCCTTCCCATTGTTTCTTTTATCTCCTGGTGTTAGTTTTATCTACCAGCAGACCCACAGCTTGTTTGGAAAGACAAATCCACTATTCCTCTCAAAAAGAAGCCAAAATGAATGTGGATTTATTTTTTTTCTGGAGGTGCATTTGAATTTTGGCTCTGTTTGTTTTATCCCTTTAGGAATAGTGGCTCGACCAAGGCACGGCTGTTTGTTTGTGTGTGCTTAGGAAATCCCAGCTGATCTGTGGAGGCTGTGTCAGGAGGAGACTGAAACTGAGTTTTCTGAGGGAGTTCATGGTTCCTCTGTGAGAAACTCTTGAGAAGCTGTTGGTTGGAGAGGGAAATATGTTGTTTTATTCAGTACTTTAAAATAAGTCCCTGAACGAGTTATTTCCAGCCTCTCCTCACAAGCTACTACTACATGGCCACAGGCTAAAAACCGAATTCTGAATTCCCGTTTCAGCTCCTTCCCACTGCTCACAGTCCTTTAGCTGCACAAAATGCTTTGCAAAGAACCTGCCAGGCTTTACCTTGGGAATAAAAGCTGCCAGGACCCTTTGGGGTCAATGGTTTTCTGTGCACTCTCCATCTTCTGCAGTGTGACTCTGATGCTCGCTTGGTTTGTCAACAAGTAATTGCAAATCAATATTTACAAATGAGATCGGTTCTGTGGGGTAAAAATGGAATTTAGAAAATGACAAACCGTGGAATTTAGGAAATGACCAAATGGAATTTAGGAAATGGCAAACTGTGGCAAAATCACTTTTAGTTCAGTGCTTTCTTCCAGAATAAAGGGAATTATTCACCTCTGAGCTGTGCTGGACTGTCCCAGGTCTGTGGAGGGATTCCTTTTCTCATTTTCCAGCAGAATTCCTGACAGCTCAGTAGTTGTTCAAATTTAGGTGAGGGAAATGCTGAACATTGTTGGGAGGGACTGAAATACTGTTAATTTGGATGAATAAAACATCTTTTCCCTCACTTTTTTGGAAGTTGGGCAGCATAGAAAAGTGTTGTTTGATACTGTAAAAACATTTCACACTGGATGTAGCTCTCCCATTGTGTTCAGGTCTGGTTTTGTCTCAGTAGCTCACATTCCCTTTGGGGAATGAAATCCTCTCTAAAATAAGCAAGTTTTGTGCACTGACCTATATAACACATGCCTGGCTCTCACCAGCCTGGCAGGCACTTTGCTGCAGGGTTACAGCCTGGATCAAGTCTCAGGCTGTTTGCTTTCACTGCCATCCTTAATTTTAATTTGCTTCCTACACCCTTGGAATGTGTGAAGGTGTCTGGAGGAGAGGATTATGTAAAGGACAGTGGGTGAAGAACAAACATCAACAAATAGCTTTGGTTTGGTATCCAAAAATCAGGCAGCAGTTTCCTCTGATTGAGGAAGATTGTAATGTTCTTCAAGAGTAGGTTTGCAAAGAAAGCACAGAGGCAAAATGATATTTACATTTGACACAATTGAGGATGGATCTTCCTGTGGGGAAATATTTCCTTTAGTGCAGTATTTTTCCTTCTGTAAACAATGTAAGTGTGTGCTTCAAATGCTGCTGCAGAGGATCACAAAGGCCCTAATTGCAGGGAAAATGACTGGCTGAGGAAAAACCCAACATCTTGATTTACCTTATTGATGCAATGAACCATTCCATTGAAGGAGAGACTGACTCTCTGCGGGTACAGAAGTCATCCCAAAGTGCCTGAAATGCACATTGATTGTGCATTGTTATCTCACAGAGCTTCTGTGTGTGGCTTAAAGGGCTGAAATCAGCTCATGAGCTGTTGGTTTGTTTGTTCAGAGCTTCTGGGGACAAACCTGTCCCAGGTGAGACATCCCCAAACACCCAGAGCATCAGCCCTGAGCTGATGCTTCCTGAAATGAGTGCACTCAGCAAAGTAAACCCAGCCATTTGTGATATTTAGACAGATATTAACAGGTATTTCTGATGGTTTATTTATCAGATTTTACTGCTCTTACCTTGTGTGTGCGCTAGCCAAGATCCAATGACATTAATTATTTTTTCACAAGGCCAAATTTGACAGCAAAATTCACTCAGGGTGCCAGAAGGCTGCTCCTGCCTTTCTCTACTGCTTGTTCTGCTAATTAACATCAGCATTTGATTGATAATGCATTTAATAATGCCCAGGATGTTTGTTTGTTTAACTCCCAGCTTCTCTGAGCAAATGGAAACTGCTGTCCTGTGCTATCCTTGAATTCTGGTTCTGATAGTGCCTAGCAAAACAATCCTACATTTTCTTTAGGTTTGATGCCTTGTTGGGACTGCCTAAAAACAGAGGCCAGACAGAATTAAGGGAATGAAAAGCAGCTCTGTTTATTGAAGGGCCTGCAGGTACATTTAGGGCAGACAAAACCCCCACGGCCTACACCCAAAATGGACCATGGCTCACAGATTTTTATACTTTTATAAGTTTGGTCCATTTGCATTTTGGGGGTAAATCTGCCAATTCCAGCTGCAGGTGATGAAGTCATTGAGCCCCAGTTTGCTCCCCCCAAGTCCCTTTTGTTCCCATCTCTGGCCCTGAGGCAGTGAGGTGTCCTTGATTGCCAGGCCTGGAGAGGAATTGCTGTGTGTGCCCAAAATGGGAAAGCTGCAGCTGCCACTGGGTGTGGGGTTTGGAGTTACACACTAAAGAACTGCAGGAGTACCAATAAATTAAATATATACAAGCTAAAATGCTAAGGCATCAGGTTCAGGATGGAAAACCCTCACAGGATGTGCTGGATGGGGCCATCTGGAGTCCCTGAAGTTATTCCCTCTGTGAGAAATGATCTCCACTTTCAAAAACTTTAAAAGGTTTATTAAAACCTTATCAAAAACACAACAGGAGAGTGACTAGAGAAAATATTACAGCATTAGAGCAGAGGATTTTTCCCACCATGTGCTCACCTTTGCACAATGGAGGTTTCTCCTTTTATCCCTTCAGCTCTCCCAAAGTTCTGTCTATCCACAACTCCTTTGCTGTCCAGAGGTGGAAATTAACTTCCTTAAATCCTGATTGGAGATCAGCTGTTGCCATGGTAATGAGCCTCCCAAACGTCCCAAACCCAGGCCATCCCATAATAACAGCACAAGGGGGTAAAACACAACCATAAATCTATAAAACTTCTCTTAACACATATACAGGATATTTGCCTTTTAACTGTGAGAGTCACCCATGGCATCACTCACCTGTCAGAGCTCCACCACTAACTCCCTGGGGATGCTCAGGGCTGTGTCATGGACAACTTTTATGAAAAATCCTTTCTTTAGGATTTTTCCTCCTGAGAAGCTGGGAGGCCTCAGGAACAAAATGTAAACATTGATTATCTGCTGCTGTGGAATGCAACAGGTGCATCTGGGATTGGTGTCATGTGGTTGTTTCTAATTAATGGCCAATCACAGTCAGCTGTCTTGGACAGAGAGTTAGAGCCACAAACCTTTGTTATCATTTTTTATTATTCTGTTCTTAGCCAGCCTTCTGATGAAGTCCTTTCTTCTATTATTTTAGTATAGTTTTAATGTAATATATATAATAGAATAATAAATCAGCTTTCTGAAACATGGAGTCAGATCCTCTTCTCTTCCCTCATCCTCAGAACTCTGTGAACACGGTCACAGGGCTGTTTGCTGATTATTTTCATCCCCTTGGGTGGTTCATCCCTGATGGGCTGCCCCCAAAACTGGGGCTGGCTGAGCACCCCTGGGGCAGGCAGTGCCAGTGTCCCACATGGGGGTCACCCAGCCCTTGTCCTCACCCCACAGTGGCACTGCCACCCCTGCTGTCCTTGCTTGTGAGAACCGAAATGAGGATGTGGGACTCCAGGACTCTCCAGAATGCAGTTTATTATATCCAAAATGCAGTTTATTGTATCCAAAATGCAGTTCATTGCATACAAAATGCAGTTTCTTCCATCCAAGAGGTTACAGCAGTGCAGGGTTGTGGGTGACAGAGCTGTGCCCACAGCTGTCAGCTCCAGCTGCAGCCAGGCCTGGAGACCCTTTGGTTTTGGTTACAATGCATTGGACACTTTTCTTTGCTGAGCATCTTCATACAGAAGAACCAATCTATACCTTAACTTTTATCTATAGCCTGTCATAACTACTATAATTACCATATTCATGTCACTGTTCTCCAATCACTAAAATTCAGTACATTACAGTTTAAGCTAGAAGTTGCTTTACCGTTTTCTTGCAGTGGAAAATTCTGAGACCTTTCTTCAACTTGCAACTTTGCTGATGTGTTTGCCTCTGCTTGGTAAAAACATCTTCTTGTTTGAGGTGGATTTGAGCCATAAAAACCCCTTCTTACTAACACACCCTTTACTTCCTTGCTTATCCAGTCAGACTGGCTCAGCAATTCTTTTCTCCCATATCAAAACTTGCTTCCATCTCTATTCCTTCATCAGACTCTACATTCAAAATCTTTCTGCCAAGCACACATATCTGTGAGACTTTCTTGTCACACTTTCATCCTTCCCAACACTCTGCATTTCCCCTGTGCTGCCGGGACCTTCAGCTGTCCTGAGCAGGGGAAGCCAAACACCTTTCCTGACCCCCCTAGCTCAGAAATGGCATTTACAAATGTGTAAAGTTTCACACATCTCACAAAAGGGAAGGAGGGGCTCAGAAGGAGAGCCTGGCTTCTGCTCAGCTTCTTTCCCCTGCTGCTTGCTTTAATTAATGGCTGTGTCATTCAGGGAGTCATTTTAATAATGTGTACAATAGGTGGAATTCAGGTGCCTGGGCATTGATTGCAGGGTTGGACACGCCAAAAATGAGGCTCCAGCTGGGAGAATTGGGTCAGTGTTGACAACTCCTGTTTCTTTTCTGCCAATGCCATAATTTGCTTTATGCAGCACAGCCACCCCTCTGCAGGTTTGGGGTTATTATTTGGATTATTTGGGTTATTATTTGCATTTCTCAGTTTGGATTTCCGCAGGTGTGAGTAAAGCTGCTCTCCATCTTCTGCAGTGTGGTTCTGACGCTCACTTGGTTTGTAAACAGGACAGCATTGACAAATGAGATCAGTTCTGTGGGGTAAATTTAATAACTTTAATAATGTCTTACTTTAATTTAGTCATTCTAATAATGTGTGCAATAGGTGGAATTCAGGTGCCTGGGCATTGATTGCAGGGTTGGACACACCAAAAATGAGGCTCCAGCTGGGAGAATTGGGTCAGTGTTGACAAATCTTGTTTCTTTCCTGCCAGGCTTTGCTTTATTGCAGCACAGCCACTCTTCTGCAAGTTTTGGGGTTATTATTTGCATTTATCAGTTTGGATTTCCTCAGGTGTGAATAAAGCTCCTCTCCACCTACTGCAGTGTGGTTCTGATGCTCCCTTATTTTGTAAACAAGTATTTACAAATCAATATTGAAAAATCAATATTTACAAATGAGACCGGTTCTGTGGGGTAAAAATGGAATTTAGGAGACGACAAACCATGGAATTTAGGAAATGACCAAATGGAATTTAGGAAATGTGACAAGAACACATTCAGTTCAGTGCTTTCTTCCAGGACAGTGGGAATTATTCAGTTCTGAGCTGTGTTGGACTGTCCCAGGTCTGTGAGAGGATTCCTTTTCTCATTTTCCAGCAGCATTCCTGACAAATCAGTAGCTGTCCAGAGTTAGGTGAGGGAAATGCTGAGCACTGTTGGGAGGGACTGAAACGCTGTTAATTTGGATGAATAAAACACCTTTCCCTCCACTTTTTGGAAGTTGGGCAGTTAGAAAAGTGTTGTGAGAGGATTCCTTTTTGATTTCTTGCAGGGGGGATGATGCTGGCACAAAATCCCCGCGCCATCCCCTCCTGCCCTGCTGCTTTCCCCATGACTCACATCAGGGAACAGCAAAACAAGGATTTAAAAATAGCCTGCTTCAAATCTATTCCGGTAAATATACCAGGGGAAGAATATGGAGCCTCAAACGATTGCTAAACAGCCATTTAGCAGTGACAATGCTGAAATCAGGCGGCGCAGATCTGGGGAGGAGATTTGCATGGGCCCTTCGAAGTTTCATTCAGGAGAGGGCTCTGAGAAATAAAGGCTTTGTGGTTTTGGGAGGGAAATCACCTAAAACCACAGGCAGGGCTCTTCTTTTGGGGCTGACACACAAAAATTATTGCAGGTTTGTTCCTGGGGGTTATAACAGACCTGCTGTCTGAGGTACATATGGAAAAAAGGGTAAAAAATGTGAGTTTTGAGCTGTTTTAGCTGGCCCAGATTGCCACTCTGTTTATCCAGAGCTAAGGATGTTACAGGCATGGTATTCCAAGGTATTTTCTAATATAATACGAGGTAAAATATAAATATAAATATAAATATAAATATAAATATAAATATAAATATAAATATAAATATAAATATAAATATAAATATAAATATAAATATAAAATGATAGTATCTAAACATATATTTATATAATATAAATTAATACTTATATTTCATAATATATCTATATACTTTTACCATATAGATATATATTTATATAATATAAATTTATATCCATAGACATATAAATATATTACATAAATATATTAGAAAGATATATAAATTATATTATATGTATAATTATAGAAATTATATATAATTTATAAATATTATAATATATTAAATGATTATAATACAATTATATAAATATATATTCATATATATAGCGATAAAGTATAAAATTATATAAATATATATTTATAAATAATGTATATATTGTATATTTACAGACATAGTATTCCAAGTTCTTTTCTCATATAAAATGAGAAAAATACAAATATTTATAAATATATATTTATAAATATAAATTTATATATTTTTAAAGGTGAAATATCAGATCCTCCCATACTAAATGCTTGTCCAGAGCTAAGTATTTATGTTTATCCAGAGCTAAGTATTCCAAGTTTTTTTGTCATCTAAAATGATAAAAATATAAATATAAAATTTAGAAATATATATTTATAAATATAAATTTGTATTTATTGTAAAGGTGTATTTATTTTAAATATCAGGTAAATAAATTTGTATTTATTTTAAATATCAGATCCTCTTATACTAAATACTTTTCTAGAGGTAAGTATTTATGTTTATCCAGAGCTAAGTGTTCCAAGTTCTTTTCTCATATAAAATGAGAAACAATAGAAATATAAAATTTAGAAATATATATTTACAAATATAAATTTATGAAGATGTTACAGACATAGTATTCCAAGTTCTTTTCTCATCTAAAATGAGAAAAAATATAAATATAAAATGTATAAATATATATTCATAAATATAAATTTGTATTAATTTTAAAGGTGAAATATCAGATCCTCTTATACTAAATGGTTTTCCAGAGCTAAGTATTTATGTTTATCCAGAGCAAAGCATTCCAAGTTCTTTTCTCACATAAAATGAGAAAAATATAAGTATAAATATAAAATTTATAAATATATTTATAAATATAAATTTATATTTATTTTAAAGGTGAAATATCGGATCCTCATATACCAAATGCTTTTCTAAGAGGACAGTATTTTCCGCTTTGAAAATACAGTATAAATTTATTTTACATTTTATTATATGTACAATGCTAAATTCATTATACATTAAAATGTAAATATATTTCCATGTTGATGGCTTCACTGATAGCCTGTGAAACAACCTGAAAATTGCATAAAATAAACATTCTGTGTGTGCAACCATGGCCATTTACACTTGACATTACACATCATTTGTGCCCTGAGATGCTCCAAAAAAGCGTGGGAGCCCCGTGAAACCCAAACCTTGCTCTCAGAATGGACAAATATCGATTTTGGGCTCCACGCACTGTCATGGTTTGACCAGGAAGGAGTGGGAATTCTGGGAAGCTGTGGTCAAACCAATGAAGGTTTTGGGTTTCATACTGACACCTGGTGTAGCCACTGGGGTTTGGACACACCTCCGAGAATACACAGGGGTTAAAAGCAAGGCACTGCCCTGGCACTTCCTCTTTTGGACATCGTCGGGCGAAGAGTTCAGATCTCTCTCCCCCGCCCGGCCTGCTGCTGGGCGGGGGAGGGGCCAGCCTTTCGGTAGGCCTGGGGCCTGGACAGAGGCGGGGGTTGAGGGGGCTCTCAAGGATGGAAGGGTGGGGGAGCCCCAAGAGACATCGGGCAGCCAGCCTCCCCCCCCCCCCCCCCAGGAGAGCAGCCAGCCAGGAGGAGAAGGGGGGAGAGAGAGCCCGGCCGGCCGCAGCAGCAGCACGTGTGGGAGTATTATCTCGTCCCAGGACAGACAGAGACTGAAAACTTTTAACCCTTTCTTGCATGATTGGGGCCTTACAAAAATGCTAATCCTCCTCGAAGCTGAATAAGAAGGGAGATGAGAGATGAGATGACTTGGCCCGGAGATTGTGGAGATGATTGGATGGGGAGAGATGATTTGGAGTGGCCTTTTGGCTGGACTTTTTCTTGTAGCCATGGACTCAGTTGTTCCTGTGACACAGACTGCATTTAGGGGGAGGCAGTGCCTCAAAACCAGGAGGGTTCATTTGTGAGGACCCCCCGGCCCCAGGGGTTGGAAAAATATGGGGGGACAGTTGTCCCAAAAGCAGAGACTGTGCCTTTTTGGAGTGAGACAAGGCATCCTTGAAAGACCACCCTAAAAGCAGCTCTGATCCATGTCTCGGTGGTGAGAGCACTGGGCATGGAAGGAACATGTCACAACCGGCAAAAGGACTTTTTTCCCCCGGGCGGTGCCGAAGTGACAAGGAAGCATCCGGGATTTCAGTGTGTTTCCAGGAGAAGCCTATGGAACAAGAAGGACTCCTTTCCTCTTCATGAACTGCAGTTTGAGTATACTAAAGTGTCGTGCTGGGCTGGGCAGTTGGTGTTTTTTGAGAGAATGTATTGGATTGGGAAAGTCAGGGAGTGGGGAGGAGGAAAAGTGGTTTTTGTAAGGTTTTCAATTTTTTTTCTTTTCCTTATAGTCTTTCCTATTTTTTCCTGTAGTTTTAGGTAATAAAGTGTTATTTATGTTTAAGTTGGAGCCTGTTTTGCTTATTCCTGGTCACATCTCACAGCAGACACCAGGGTGAGGCATTTTCATGGGGGCACTGGCTCTGTGCCAGGCTCAAACCATGACACGCACTCAGCTCCTGGAATCCCTGGGAGCAGCAGGGGTGAAACCTCGGCACTCAGCATCCCTCAGCTGCAGCCTGGGACTGCTCGCTTTGCCAAATTCTGACTCAAAATCACAACCCTGCCGCCCAAATGGCCCGTGTTTGTAGGTAAATTATAGCAGCATCTCTGTATTTTGTTTTGTTTCTGAATGTATTTAGAAATATATTTAGAAATAAAATAAAATAAATAAAAAATACATTTAGAAACTAGGATCTGGATACTGAAGTTTAAAGAATTGCAGAATGTGTTATGGAAGGAGAATGTGTAAGATTTTTGGTTTCTGCCTTTTGGGATTTTTTTTAAATTTTCTCTTTTTTTTCTTTTTTTTTTTAATCTTTTGAGCGGATTTTTTGTTTGTTTTGGAGTTTTTTGTTTTGTTTTCTGCTTTTTTGGTTGGTCTTCTCTTTTCCTCTCATGTTGTTGTGTGCTTTCTGAGGCGTTTCTCTGCAGCACAACCATTAATTCCTGGCAGGAGGAGCAACCAGAAAGGGGCAAGAAGGAGGGAAAAATAATAGTTTGTAGGATTTGGTGCCAGTGGTGGGGAAGGAAAGGAGGAAAAGATTTTAGGGCTGCAGAAAATGTAGGCAGGACCAGGAGCTGCTGTGGCCATGAAGCTGAGGAATGAGTTTATTTGGTTTTACTTTGGTTATTAGGGAAAAGCCCTCAATCCAAATTCAGTTTGTTTTGTTAGCTCTTCCCCCACCAGTCCTTTATAAAATAATTTATAAACTTCTCAAAACCCATTCTAGTTGTGGTGAACAAATCAAAATAAATTGCTGGTTTTACTGTGGGCCATTCTCTGGTTCAGGAAGAAAATCAAATGAGACAAGAGCAGACCTGTAAAGAATCTTGGGTGTTTTCATCATGAGCTGTTTGTGTGAATAAGCAGAAATGTGGGAGGCTGGTTTTGGAATGAACATTTCAAGGAGTTTGAGCCTCGTTTAAGCAGAATTTAAAACACTGAAGGTCACCTCTGCCATTGGAAAATCTAAAAGAAATATCAGATAGTGCAAGGCTGAGGCGCTGCAGTGATAAAATTTTGTTGTTAAAATCCAGAGCAGGGACACATGAGAGAAGTGGGAATTATTTTCTATTATTTTCTTATTCTTATAAAAGGGCAGGTTATGGTCCCCAAAGCATCTGGGGAGAAAATGAAAGAGATTTTTCTGTATTTTCTGTTTACAAATCTGCTGATCAGAACAGAGGTCAGGGAGAGAAACAAATCCTCTGTAACACTAAATGTCCACCCACTTAAATGAGTTTTTAAAAATTTATTTCCCCAAATAAAAGTTGCTTACTCAGTGGCAGCTGTTTGAATAGAATGGGGACAGTTTTCTCTGACATCCAGATTTTATTTTGGGCTGTGCTGAGTGGATGCTCAGTATCTTTCCATTTCCCCTCGCTGGAAAATGGGCTCATGGCAAGAAGAGGGTGAGCTGCGCTCTCAGCAGCTTATTTCTTGGAATAATTGTATTTAAAGGAAGAAATTTTAAGACATGGTCCTGAAAACACTCTTTAAAAAGAGGAAAATCTTCATTTTATACCTCTATTTCCATAAATCATTGACAGGGTTGACTCCTGATCTAACAGAGCTCAGCATTTCAGCTCTGCTGTGTCTGCATGAGTTACTCAGCCTATTTAATCTATTCTGAACTAGAACCTATTTAATCCAATATAAATTTCATCTCCTATTAATAAATTACTAAAATTAAAAAATACTAAAATATTATATTAATAATATGTATAATATAAAAACATTAATTTTATTATTTTTAAATATTTTATATTAATATAATATTGATATTTTATTAATTATTTATTTTATAAATATTTTATATTATAGAATTTTTATTGTATTAATAGTTTTATTTTGAAATTATTTTATATTAAAAACAAATTATTTCATAAATAATTTTATTTTATAATTTTTTATATTCATACAATTTAATACCTTACTAAATGTTATGTCCTATTTAATGAGAAATAATTAAAATGTGTCAGAATTATGTGATAATGAGGGGAAGTTTAGGGCTGAGGCTGTGGAAGGGGCTCTGCTCACCCTCATTCCACTCATCCCAATTTTCTGTGCTCTCCCTGCTGTCCCTGGTTTGTGTCACAGAGTTTGGGAAATTTGCTCTCATGTCAGTAGGCAGAGCTAGCCTAAAAAAGGATATTTTTAACTAATTAATAGCCAGGCTGTCATTGCAGCTGGTGGAAAAGAGCATCACTGGAGCTGGAAATAAATTCTGGTGCCAGGTTACATATTCCATGTAGGAATCTGAGCCTGAAGCAGACTGGGAATTGTCCCAAGGAAAGGGTTTGTGTTTTCACCCAGCTCGTTTTGCTGGTCCCAGAAGTTCCTTCGGCAGAAAAGGATGGGAATGTGCACAAAGGCCAGAAAGCCCTGCACTAAAGGGTTAAATCATCCCTCAGTCAGGATCCTGGCCAATAAAAACAAGGGAATTTATTTACAAAATAAGGGTGGACAAGTTCTGATAGAGAGGGCAGGGACTGCTCAGAAATATCAGCTTTATTATACTTTCCTAAAGGAATTTATTTTATTTTTATTTTATTTATTTTATTTTATTTTATTTTATTTTATTTTATTTTATTTTTATTTTTTTATTTTTATTTTTAGATTTTTTTTAATATTATTTTATTTTATTTTTATTTTATTATTATAAAGCATGCAGCTTAAGCTGGTAATAGTGAATAAAAACTTTCCATCCCCTTTGCTTTTATGAAGGGTGATTGCACTGTAACTCAGCTCAGAAAGGTTAAAATTCAAGCTTCAGGTTTGATGTTTTTTGTTTAGTTTTTTTCCATATTTTTTTCCTTTATTGAGCATCAGTTTAACCAAATTTGCGGCTGTTATCTGGATGCTGATGCCTGAGAGGCACATGGGGAGGTAATTGTTTTGTTTACATTCCACAGGGCTTCCAAATGTCTTTTAATGGCCGTGTTCCCTGGACTGTAGCATTAATTCCATGGGCTGGAACACTGAATTTGGGCACTTGAGTGCCTCAGCCACCTTCCAGCAGGGTAATTGAACATTTATTTTCCTGCAGCTCCCAGTTTTCCTTGGAGCAGGGTTTTGCTCCCACTAACTAACCCAATCAGACTCTATTTATTTATTTCTCAGCCGAGAACCTGTAATTAAGCCAGCTGTAATTTCCCAAGGGGACTTGTCAGACATTTTTCCACCCACTGTGTGGAAGCTCAGGTTCTGCACTCCCAACATCTTCATTCTGCTCCTTATAAAATACTTGTTCTTTATAAAATAAATTTATAAAATACTCCAACATTTCTCAGTGCAAACAGTTCCAAAAGTGCTGAAACCACAGCGGGGGAGGGCTTGACACCAATATTTAGTGGGAAAGGGGTCAGAAGGTTCCCCTTTCAAATAATTTGGAGCTTTGCTGAGGTTCTCAAGCACAGAAAACCTGAAAATGAACCAGAAAAACATGAATAAACCATTAATAAAAGCATGTATGAGTGCTACCTAAATGGAAAGACAGGTCTGCAATCTGAATATTCAGCACTGGCTTTGCCATGAAAAGGGAAAAGAGAAAACCCAAAGCCAGAGAAGTTTATGGCAGGATCTGCTGGTGCTGCATGCTGAATATTTGCATATATTTTGCACACACACCATATGGCAATTATTCAGCCCAGTGTTAGGAACTTCTGTTGTTTTTTCCTGAGTATAGGTCAAATATAGATTGATGGGCTGATCAGTTTGGCGCAAGTTTCATTTGTTTCAGTAATCAAAATTTTGCCCTTTTCAGCTTTGAAGGGTTGAGTCATTTGCCTTTGAACGTTTTGCCTCCAGTCAGAAGCCAAGTATTTTATAAAGAGCAGAATGAAAATGGAAGGAAAATACATTGTGTCTCTCACAGCTGAACTGCAAAGATGCAGAGCTTGGACATTTGTTTGAACCCAACAGAATTTTGTATTCCCAACAGTGCCTTTATTTGCAAACTGGAGTTTTTGATGTGCCATCCTTCATTTGGGGGCTGCCTCAAGAACATAAAATAATTTCTAACTCTTCTATCTCATTCCCAGAAGTGGGGTAGCCTACAAAAATAAAATTTCACAGTCACCTTAATCAAATCTTTTATTAATTTGCATGGCAGTCTATGGATTATAAGAGCTCTGAGTCAGCATTCAGCTACCAACTTCAAAGGAGGAATATTCAGATTAAAGTGGAGTGGATGAGTCACCTCAGCAGCTTCTGGAATGTGCTTTTCATCAAGGCAAAGCAATGCTGGAGCTCGGGATATCTGGGAAAAGAGAGATGCTCTGAATAAGTTAGCTTGGGGCAAATAGAAGGGAATGCAGATTTTCAGCTTCCCTTGAGTGAGGAATTATTGGAATCTTCTTAGGCTTATCCAGCACCAGGAGCTCTTGTCCAGCCTGCAGAAAGCAATTAACTGAGCAGGCACCACCATGTGCAGAAAGTAAAGGAAAATGAGATATTCCATGGCAATGAAGCGAATTTATATCTGTGTGGCATGGGAGCAGTAAATACACATCATGGATTCTTCCTGGGATTCTTCCTCCATTTTTCTGGGGCTTTTTGCTGTGCTTTAAATTTCTGGTCCATTTTTCATCATGGCATTGCTCACCATTGAGTTATGTGTTCGGGAGTTTTAGTCCTTCCCTGATTTTTCCAAATATATATATATATATTCCAAATATATAGATATATATTTATATAATTCCTACATATTGTTTATTTGCCAGTCCACTTATTTTAGTCCAAGTTGGAACTTATTCCAGAAAGTTGTTGAGGTTCCTGTGAAAAAGGGGATGAACCTGGCTAATATCTGTATTTTCCATTGATTAAGTTTTCCATAACATGACATAAGCAGAGGAATTAAAGAGAAATTTCATGTTGGAGAGAAATTAAAGAGAAATATCTAAATTAACATGGTAATTTTGCAAGTTCCTGAGGAAACAGAGAATCCTTTTAGGACCAGAGTTGTGCGTGGAACACACTAAAGCAAAATTACGTGTAGAGTAAGTGACAAAACTTGGGGATTATTTTGCTTGTCAGCAGCAAGTCACACCTCAGTTATATTAAACATTTATTATCAAATGACATTTTGACATCTGGGGATGGTCATAATAACATTCCAGCAAAATGGGCCTGGAAGGACTTCAGGTACCTGATGCTTATCTTCTTTGCACTTCTTGTTCCTTCTGTATTAATTTTTATTTTAAAAAAGGAAAAAAAAAAAGAAGCAAGTTCTTTTGTAGAGCTGCTGTAAATGTGCTGCACTTCAAGTGAAATTTTGGCAGCAGAGGTGGCTCAAATTTTGCTGTAGTTCATCTGTTCCTGTGTGATAAAGGCCCAGACAAGCTCCAGGACATTAGTCACTGCTTTCTGCAGATTGCTGATTTCCCTTTTTCCCTCTTTTCTCAACTGCTCAAGCATTACTGATGTTAATTTGTGCACACAGCCTCAAAGATAAGCTGTGAAATGAGAAATGGAGTCAGCTTTGCACAGCTCCAGAGCTGGGAGGATGAAAAACACTGCTCAGAACTGATGGCTTTGGGGAGATGTGGAGGTCAGGCCCAAGGGTCATCATTAAATCTGATTTTTCAGAGGAGTTCGAGCTGTAAAAGAGGGAATAATTCCACACCTTTCTTTTTTCTCCTTTTTGTTTGGTAGAATACCCATGGCTGCATTCTGCTTATGGTGGGTTTTTTTTTAATATTGATATTTTGAGATGTCTCCTCCAGAACTTGTTGTATCTTGAGCTGGCAATTCATTTCCATCTGGTAATTCCAGAGGTGAAAGTTTGTTGTCATCCTCAGTTTGTTTTTTGGGTTTTTTTCCTAAGAGAAACTTGCAAATCTAGAGGGGAACAGCAAAGGTTGCAGAGCTTGATATTGATATTTTGAGATGTCTCCTCCAGAACTTGTTGCATCTTAATCTGTAAATTAATTTCCATCTGGTAATTCCAGAGGTGAAATTGTCATCCCCAGTTTGTTTTTTGGGATTTTTTTTAAGAGAATCTTGCAGATCTTGATGGGAACAGCAAAGGCTGTAGAGCTTAATATTGATATTTTGAGGTGGCTCCTCTAGAACTCATGAGCTGGTAATTTATTTCCATCTGGTAATTCCAGAGGTGAAATTTGTCATCCTCAGTTTGTTTTTTGGAGTTTTTTTAAGAGAAACTTGCCAATCTTGATGCTCCCAGCAAAGGTTGTAGAGCTTAATATTGATATGTTGAGGTGGCTTCTCCAGAACTTGCTGCATCTTGAGCTGGCAATTCATTTCCATCTGGTAATTCCAGAGGTGAAATTTGTCATCCTCAGTTTGTTTTTTGGGATTTTTTTTTAAGAGAATCTTGCAAATCTAGAGGGGAACAGCAAAGGTTGCAGAGCTTGATATTGATATTTTGAGATGTCTCCTCCAGAACTCGTTGCATCTTGAGCTGGCAATTCATTTCCATCTGGTAATTCCAGAGGTGAAAGTTTGTTGTCATCCTCAGTTTGTTTTTTGGGATTTATTTTTAAGAGAATCTTGCAGATCTTGAGCGGAACAGCAAAGGTTGCAGAGCCTTTGGGATGCTCCCAGCAGGACGCGGTGTCAGATGATCCATCTCCTCCGTGGGATCCCATCTGTCCTGTCTGTGCTCTGAAAAATTCCCATTTCTTAAAGGCAGGGCCCGGGAGCTGAAGGAATTGTGAATTCTTTATGCCAGAATAAATTCTCTGCTGCCCATTTGTGTCCAGCACTTCACAGATCCCTCAGAATTCCAACTTTTCTCAGGGCAAACAGTTCCAAAGTGCTGTTGGTTTTCATGGCTGGGTTGCTTTCCATCATCTCCTCTGAAATCTGTGGGTTTTGCTAAAATATGATCAACACACCTTCTATAAAATAGTATTTGCACTTCTCAGAGCTGAAAGAGAGTGAAATCTGGATTTGAGAGGCGGAGTGGGCCGTGGCTCTGTGAGAGGTGTTTTGACCCTGGTTTTTGGAGCTGAAGGTGCTCAGTTGCTTTCTGGTACCATTTAAGATTACTGGATTATTCAATTATTATTTTATTATTATTCAATTATTATTTAATCATTATTTCATTATTATTTAATTGTTATTTTCAATTTTTTTATTTAATTATTATTTAATTGGGATTATTCCCTGTTAATGATGGCTCTATTCTTCTTTCAGAGTTTATACCTGACAGCCCTGAATTTATCTGCTAGAGTCAGGCAGATTTAGGACTTTTGCCACAATACAGACATTTATTTATTTTCTGAATTAATTTTTTTACAGAATACTTGTCAAGTTTAATTCAATTTTTTTTTTCCAGCAAAAATATGCTTTCTCTGATAAAAAATGTTGGATTTTGGAAATAATACAACGGCAGGTTTTTACAGGTTTAGCTAACAATTTCTTTCTGTTAGTGCAAAAAAATGGAGTTGAAACATTGAAAAACAAACTGCAGGGCACAGCCGGATTTCAGATGTATTCAGAATGTTCTGTTACAAATGATGCATCTTGCTAATTGCTTTTAAATGAGGGTATTTGTGCCCGTGGTGATTACTGCAGAGCACCATTTCGAGTCGAAAAGCTGGAGTGGTGTCCTAATTGGGGTTTGATTTGCAAGAAGTACTTGAAAAACTTGCTGCTGTGGACTTGCAGTGATATTTTAAATTTCCAGTGGCTCTCAGGAAGCTCTCCTTCCAAAAATGTCATCGGGACTGGGTGACAGCTCTGCAGAAAGCAAGGTCTGGCTTGGCTGGAAGGGTTGGTTCCGAAGTACAAATAATTTCTTAATCTGCCTCCAAGGAATTGCTTCAAGGTGTTTGTTTGGGTTTAAAAATTTGGGCCTGGTTCATATTAACAATATTAAACTTCACAAGACAAAGTAGCAGCACGAAAAAAGGAAGAAGCTTTGATTGGTAAGAAGGCCCTGGTGCAGTGTACAATATTCACTGTGGGGAGTTAAAGAGCAGGAGGAAAGAGGAAGTGTTTTATTTCTTTACTTGAGAGGATAAATATTCCTCAAAAATATTGTTCCATCATTAGAAAATCAGAACTAAAATAAAATTAGAGGATTTTAAATGATCTGTAGGTCATAGCCTGCAGCATAACTCAATGATTGCATTTTTCTTGAAGAAATCTTGCTGCTGTAACCACGGACCTTCAAACATTAGTAAAATTTATTTTTAGCACATTTTTTTGAGAAATTCCTTCTCTTTTCTGTGCTACAAATTCACTCTGATTTCTCTGCCACAGTCAGGACTTAGAAAATACAATCTTAGTATTTCAATAAACATTGCTAAGTGATACTATTAAAGGCCTTATTTATTTACACATCTTTTTTTAGTGGCCAGAAGCTAAATCCAGGAAGGGCACAGCAACTCTCTTTATGGATTTAATTTTTCTTTAAAGTCAGGGACAGTTTGTTCAATGTGAAATTTCTCCTGTGTTTTGCTCCAAATGAAGACACTCCCTGCCAAATTAACTATGAATATTAAAGAACTCTACAGATAATATTGCCCAAAAGACAATTTTCCTTTATGTCTTCAGCTGTCTTCATTATATCCAGAGTGTTTACAAAGGGAAAAGATGATTTCAACCCTCTTTGTTTAATTTTTGGATTTGTGGGTTCAAATTCTAGGAATGCCTCTCTCATTCCACGGTCAGAGTGGGGTCAAAGCTTGGCAAAGTGAAGGAGGGATATTAAAATTTAATTTCTGTGGTTTTTGCCTAATCCATACTTTCTTATTGTGTAGTCTTGGTTACTCCTCTGTTGAGTTTTCCCATCTCTTTCATCTTTTCCATCTTCCCCTTTTACCCTTGGCTTGTCACAGACTTCTGGTGACCTGTGAAGGGCAGGTCCCCCCAGCTGCTGAGTGAAACCAAAATAAAAACATCAATTTAATTTCTGGGAATGCAGGCGAGTGCAGAGAGCATTTCTAATTCACACATTATTTAACCAGAGGCAAGGAGAAGTTATTTTCTGAACTGATTTATTTTATTTTTACCTGGAAACAAAAGCCTGGACAGGGAGCTGTGAAGTCTGTTCAGTGGAGCAGTTCAGTGCTCAGGAACCCCGTGGCTGCTGGGGAGGTTGTTTTTAATTTCTGTTTGTGTTCCATTTTCTGGTGATGGCACCAACAGTTGCTTTCCCTGGGGTGTGGAGCTGTTTTGGATTTGAACAAGGTGGCTGTGCAGAAGTTTTATGAGGTGTTGTAGAAATTCAGAAACACCAGGTACTCATCTGTTTGTGTTATCTCTGTGTGTCACAGACATCTTCTATGAAAAATCCTTTCCTTAGGATTTTTTCTCCTGCAAATCTGGGAGGCCTCAGGAACAAAATGTAAACATTGATTATCTGCTGCTGTGGTATGCAACAGGTGCATCTGTGATTGGTCCATGTTGGATGTTTCTAATTAATGGCCAATCACAGCTGGCTCAGACAGAGAGCTGAGCCACAAACCTTTGTTATCATTCTTTCTTTTTCTATTCTTCGCCAGCCTTCTGATGAAATCCTTTCTTCTATTCTTTTAGTATAATTTTAATGTAATATATATAATAAAATAATAAATCAGCCTTCTGAAACAGGGAGTCAGATCCTCATCTCTTAGACCCCTCTGAACACGGTCACACTGTGCTCTTCTTTAATGCTGCCTTTATCATGGAGAAAGTTTGCTTTTTTACTTTCCATACTAGATCATACCACTGAGCCCAGTAATTTCAGAGGAGCACCTAAGAAAGAAACTGAGCAAAGATTTTTGATCTGCCTGTGGCACAAGTCAGTCATTATTTCATATACTGATTTCAGTTAACCTTGTAAGCAGGGCTGCTCTCCTGCCTCCATTAAGTGTTTCCAGGAGCACAGATATAAATCAGACTTGAATGCTGATAAACATGTTATTCGTTGCTAAATGTCCATAGAATGTAGGGGGATAGGATATAAGAAAATAAAGATAGTGTAGAAAGTAATCTCACCCCTAAGGAGGTGCAGTTGGGCCAATTATCAAAGATTAGGAGCAGGTCTGACTTTACCAGGCCACAGCTGTGACCAGTGAGAAGATGCTATAAAAGAGTGGGGTGATGTTGAGAAGGGAACTGGAGTTAGTGGCTGCTTTGAAGAGGAAAGAGTCAGAGCTCTGAGGAGCTGCCCATGAGAAAGACGAAGGAGGTGTGAACCCTTTGTCATAAGGAGACAACAGCATGGAACCCTGCAGTGAGATGACAACAATAGAGTGCTTGTCTTTTGCCTTCTCCTCCCACCTCTTTTGCTGCAGTGCTCTTCCTTTCTCAGGAATAAGCAGCTGGAGCCTGGGAAAAGCCTGGGGAATCTGTCCTGACCACCAGAGCATTTAGACAACACTCCCAGGGATGCACAGGGTGGGATTTTAGGCTGTCTGGTCTCCAATGCTCCTTGCAGGTCCTTTCCCCCTCAGGATACTCTGTAATTCCCTGATTTTGTTTGCCAGACATGGGGCATCTTTTACCCAAGTCTATTGAAGATGGAGGGAGAGACCCAACTTCCTTGTTCAGCATCTGACTCAGTTTATTCACTCAATCAATCACTTTTTATAACCGTGTTAATTAAGTTCATGCATATTGCAAACCCGAGCTCACAATAGGTCAGAGATTACACACCAACCCCTCCTTATGTTTCCAATACCAAGATTTCAGTTCTCAAAAATATTTTTGCTTTCCCAAAACAGCCAAAGATAGAATATCTACTTGTTATGAGAAAGCTGCCTGAGAACTCTGATATGCAAGGTTCTCAAGGCCTTCATGTTTGTCACTTTTACTTGTAATTAAAAACAACCTGAGAACCTCTGCTGTTCACAGAAACAGGCTGTGAGAACCTGTCCCCCACAGCTGCCTTCCAAGCCATCCCTGAAAAAATCTCCAACACAAGTCCTGTCCAGCAGATCCCATGGGATACCAGCTGGAATGTGGTGCATGGGAGCAAAGTTATTTGAATATCACAAAGAGAACAAATGGTTTAAGATGCCCTTGCTCCAGGTGCTGCCTCTGGCTTTATAAGATTATTCTAAAGGAGCCTGTGGAGGGTGACTGAAAAACCAAATTCATTAAAGTTGCATTGCTCTCCACATGGGTGAATTCCTAAATAGATGGAGAATCCAGAAATAATTCCAAATGGGGTGGAGAACTCTCATTTTTGCTGGGTGCCCCATGGTAGGAAAGAAAGAATGATGAATCTGACTCCATGTTCTCAGAAGGCTAATTTATTATTTTATGATACTATGTTATATTAAAGAATACTATAGTAAAGAATACAGAAAGGATTCTTACAGAATGCTAAAAGATAACAATGAAAACTCCTGACTCTCTCCAGAGTCCTGACACAGCTTGGCCCTGATTGGCCAAAGAGTGAAAACAACTCCCAGCAGAATCCAATGGAACAATCGCCTGTGGGTAAACAATCTCCAAACACATTCCACATGTGAGCACAACACAGGAGAAGCAAATTAGATAAGAATTGTTTTCCTTTTCTCTGAGGCTTCTCAGCTTCCCAGGAGAAAAACCCTGGGTGAAGGGATTTTTCCAGAAAATATGAATGTGAGAGAGAACAGCCTTCCTCACGTTTTTGGAGGACTCCACCTCCTTTTTATCCCAATTTCCCATTTCTCTTCTCTCTTTCCCCATTGGCTGAGGTACTTGAGAGGTACAGACTCCCCAATATGTCTGATACCAGAGATTTCCCTCTAATGCACAACCCTCCCTTTTAATTGTTAATTCTTATGGAATTTAGGGATTTTCCCCCGTTGTTTCTTTCATCTTTCATTATCCAATTCCATTTATCAGCCAACCTACAGTTTGTTTGTAAAGGCAAATTTATTTTTCCATTCATCAATCAGGGAATCCTTCCCATTGTTTTTTTTCTCTCCCAGTGCTGGTTTTATCTACCAGCAGACCCACAGCTTGTTTGGAAAGACAAATCCCTCCTTCCTCTCATCCCTATCCCAGCACAGCCCGGCTCTTTGTGCAGAGATTTCCCCGTGCTGCTGTAGGGAATGACTGCAGGGAAACACAGGAGGAAGGGGTTAAAATGGTATCCAAAATCACTCTGAGGTGTTTGGCTTGTTTGGATGAAATCCTGAACGTGAAGAGATGCTGCTTTAGGTGTTTTTATACTTCTTTGTATTGATTTGAGAGTTAAATGGATTGTAAGGTTCCAGCTCTCCCTCAAATTTAGTTGGAAGTGCCCAGAAAGTTTCCAGGGCTAAACCTGGCTTTTATGGGAAGCTGACTTAATTTTTGCACCAAAACCTCTGTGTTTGTGCATGAATTCATCAGTCTAAATACACATTCTGTGGGATTTCCTGCTGGACAATTCCCTTTTCTGAGCCAGAGATGGGGCAACTGAGAGGTGTTTTAAAAACTTCTAAACTCATGAGAAGGGTGAGACAATACAGATGTTATAATTCACACTATAAATCAGAAGTCAACTATATTTAAATTACAAAACACAATAAGCATTTCTTGGCTATCAGCTTTTTGCCACGCCGTGCTGTAGATGCCTTAAAGCCAATAATCTAAAACTACCCCTCATGGGTGCTACTACAAAGCATCTTTCACAGTTCTATTTCTCTAAAGTATCCAGCCTTGTTTGCAAGGTCATCCTTTGAAAAATTTTCCAACTCCATTTCTCTCTCAACAATGTCTGTCCTGTTCCATGGCATTTCTGAGTCTGCATTTCTTGTCTCAAATTTTGCATGCAGATGTGTACAGTGTGGGTCTTCTGTCAGGCCCTGAGAACTCTCTACAAATCCATTTTGCACATTTCTATTTCAGTGAGAAAAGCATGACTGGTAATTGATTTTGGAGGTATTTGTCAGGATATCAAGTACAGCATAGCTGTTATATCTTAGGTGCCAGATGCAATTAATAATACTGGGAAATTATCACCTTAAGGACTGCAATTAGTTTTAGTCTGAAGATCCAGTGGCAGGACATGACACAAAATAGGTTTTGTTACCTGACTCAGACCTACAGTACAAGAATTTTAGTAGGCCTTAGCCTTGCTTTAAAAAATATAATCTCTACAATTTCTCCACGCTTTTTTTCAGTGTAAAAAAGGTAATTTTTGACAATTTATGTGCAGGTGTTCTGAACACAGCCCATCAGATGGGGCTGACTTTGGATGTGGAAATCTGTTGTGTGAAGCACCCCACAACATGTCCAAAAGCACCGAGATTAGTTCTGGACATTCTATCCAACACAGTGAGAAATGTATGAGTAGGATTCTCCTACAATCCACAAGCTTGTCTTCTCCCAGCTGAAATAATTGTTAATAATTTCTTTTTTTTAAAGTTAATTCATAATGTTAATGATTTCTCTTTTTGTGTGTGTGTTGAGCTTGTTCTCATCAGCTGCTTCAGCTTTTACAATTTCATGACTTCACAATAATTAACTTCATTACATATTTGTACCAAAACATTTCCTCTCCTTGCTGGGGTGAGGAGGACACAAGTGAGGTGAGCAAAGCTGGTGCTCAGCAGGTAGAAAGATCTGACTCTGCTCTGCTGAGCCAAACTGAAATGTGAAGCTTGATTTCGCCCAGCTGCCAAGTGCTGCTGCTAATGGAAGCACTTGTTTTATTTTTGGGCCTGAATGGTGAAAATTGAGGCACGACTGAGGGGAAGTCGTGCTGCAGGGCTCGGGGGAGAGAACAGAAACACCACGGCTCTTGGCTAAATATATGTTCCACAGGAGGAAGTGGATGTAAATAAGCGATGCTGGATTGATTTTGGCCATTTTTTTTTTCCTTTAATTTATTCTCTGTATTCTTCACACATGGATTGGTGGCTCTGTAGCCTATTGTTGTATTTATTCATAGCTGGTTTTCCCAGTAATTTTCCCTAGGCAGAAAGACCAAACACATTCCAAAGCCCTTGTCCTGTCTTGGTTCTCTTTAGGAACTAAAGCTCCTTTGTCTGACTTCTTCACACTCCAGCTTATCTGCATGACATCCTGTGTGTCAGCTCAATATATTTTATTTCTTCTTGCGTCTCCATTCCGCTGTTTCACATCCTCTGCTAAGATTTTAGTATGTCCTCCTTAATTTTAACATGTTTTTTCCTAATTCTCCTCTGGTTTATGTCACAGTTATCACTTGGACAGGTTGGTCAGTGCATGGCCTTACACTGTTTTAGTTACACAAAATCCTTTTTTTTTTTTCACAATTTATGTTTTGCTCAGGCTTATAACAGTACATTCATCACACTATTATTTCTATGAGTGACACATAGATATTATATTCATTACACTGCTATTTCTATGAGCAGTGTGTACTCAAGCTTATATTATATTATATTATATTATATTATATTATATTATATTATATTATATTATATTATATTATATCATATTATATTATATCATATCATATCATATCATATCATATCATATCATATCATATCATATATTGTATATATGATATTATTTATATTATATATATTGTATTATATATATGACAATTATTATATTACATTATATATTATATACATTATATATATGATTTATTTTATATCATATTATATCATATTATGTTATGTTATGTTATTATGTTATGTTATGTTATGTTATATTATTTTTATTATGTTAGTTATGTTATGTTATATTATATTTATTATATTAACAAGCAGCTATAAAGAGTTATAATTGATGCTATTCCTAAATACTTATAACCACTAACAGCGTGCATAGGCTAATAGATAAATACAATTTTATCTGGTCATTTTTCCCAGGGCTGGGGAGCACAGGAGTGCCCAGCCCTGCTCTGGAGGCAGCCCATGGACTCTCTGGGTTCAGTCTCAGGCAGGGCTGTCTGCAGCACAGGTGTTGTCACATTTCAGGTGGCAGGGTCTGAGCCAGCTGGACACGGGCAGGGCCCTCCTGGGAGCTGCTGCTGCTGCAGGGAGAGCCCACGGCCTCTTACTCACCTCCATCTGTCACCAAATTCCTCTCTGTCAGCAAGGGCAGGAAACAAACCCACATTTTGCATTGAATTCAGCTCAGAGTGCCTGCTGGTGACAATTCCAGGGGGATATTTCGAAGATGAGTCCGTGATTCGTGTCTGAATGCATTTTTTATTTTGTTTTTCACATGTGGCCCTTCTTTTCCCTGTATTATGACTGTTCCTTCAGGGAGGATTTAATTTCCTCCTCGCTCAGGAGTCAATCTGTGCTCAGCTCGCTGACAGAAGATCTCCCTGTCTTTACCACACAGGAGCTTTAGGAGAAGTGGAATAAAGTGATTTGCATCTCTCTATATACACAGGGAGGGTGTGTGTAAGCAGGCTGTGGGGATGTGAAATCAGGATTTCAGCTGGGTTTGTGACTTGCATAACTGAGGCTCCTTCCCTTCCAGTTGACTCAGAGTGTGAGGAGTGAACTCATCTCTTCTTGCAAAGGCCATCTATTTCCAGAACCTTTGTGTGCATCAGACTGATCCCTGCAATAAATCACTTTGGGAAGCACAGGAAAGCAACGTGATCTTATTCATCAGATGGGTGATTTTAACATAAAGTAATAAAAAAATAAAGATAATAGGAAATAACCAATTGAGAGAATGAAAATCCCTCCCTGTGAAGTCAGTGTGGAAAGACATATTTGGATTATGTATTTTTTTTTTAAATCCACATTTTCTGGATTTGGTGATGTAAAAAAAAAAGCATGGCTTTTTCTCTGAGCAGCACACATTGAATTTTCCCCTGTTTTTATTCGTGTAGCAATTATTTAACATTGATGCAACAGTGCTCTTGAAGAAACGCAACAATTTCTTTAAATGGAAGATTTCTGAATTGCAATGTATCTGCAATTGTAATATTAGTAAACATTAGGTGTAATTACAGATTTACAAAGCTGGCTGCACAACAATGATTTGGTGTTATTGCAAAATGATCAAGTCAGGAATGCAAAAAAGCAGCAAAACAGTATTTTGGAAATTGTCAGCCTGGAAATTAAATATTGTCTTTCAAAATCATCAAGTCCCACTGGAGAGGTACTGGGAAAGGAAGGGAAGAGGAAGGGTACAGAATATACACACAAAATTCCCTTTTGTAATTCAGTCATGTAATAATAATCCATGGAATAATCCATCATTTGTTATCACCAATTATTTCAGCTGTTGATAAATTCAAGATAAAATATTATTGTGAGCCCATGTACCAGCTGATAGTTTTTGTATAACATCAGTTCTCTGCAGTTAGTTTTGTGTCACTATTTCTAATATAAATCCTCTCGTTGCAGAGGTACTGGTAGATCTGGATTCTGGATTTGTGTGGGCTTTTTATTTATGGTTTTGAGGGAATTCCTGTGTCATGTGATGCCTGGGAATTTAAAATCATTCCTTCAGCTGCTCTCCACTGTGACACAGGTGAGGGAAAGGGCTTGGAGAGAAAAGAATTTTGGTGTGATTCATAATTGCAGGGGTTTCAGGATTGAACTTCAACCCATTTTTGTTAAATTCTGAACACTCTGCTTTTGAATTCCCGCTTCTAAAATCTCTCAGAGCATCCACAGAGCTCTGCAGCACCTTGGCTTGGCAGGAAATGCCTGCCCTGTGTGCCAGGCAGTGCCAGCCCTTTGCCTTGGCCATTCCTGTGGCACTGCTCCTCTGTAATGAACAAATTAAAATATGGCAGCTGCCAAAACTTACAAATCCACATCCTCTTCCAAATCTGGAAGGCCATCGTTTAGCAAATGTTGGTGTTAAATCCATTTAAAACCTCTTTGTATTCTTATAATAATTGTATAACTAATATAATGTTTTTGTAATATTATAAATTCTTTAGATTATGAAGTTGATTATCTTGGAAGAGTTTAGGATGTTTTAAGGATTAATTTGCATTACTTAGCTTTCTGAGGGGCGGGGCTGTTGGTTTTTTTACCTGATGTCTTGGCTTGACAAGACAGGTGTGTGCTAAGGAAGGCAGGAGCCTCCCCTGAAAAGGAAAATGTCGAAACCCTCTCTCCAAATTATTATAATTTTGAATGTAAAAGGCTCTCAGGCAAAGATATGGGAATAGGAATAACAGTTCTTTACTAGGAAAACTAAAAATTCAAATGTAATAGTACATTGAAAAAACCCAAACCCACTGCCAGAGTCAGAGCATGCCCTGCCCCCTGTGTGTCAGGGGGTGTCCCAGCCCCATCCCAGGGGGGCTCAGCCCTCCTGCAGTGCCAGCTGTGGCTCTGCTGCAGCAGGGATCCTGCACAAGGGGGGAGTTTTCCTCTGAAATTCCAGTGGTGGTTTAGATGGGCCTGGTCTTTCTCTGGCCATGCAGCGGGCAAAGGCTGCTGAGGTGTCCCAAACCTCTGCTGAGGTGTCCCAAACCTCAGATTGTATCCAGGTAGGAATGCTTGGCTCCTCCCCTGGGCGGAGCTTCTCCCCATGGGATGATGGAATTTTATCAGCCCTGCAGGGACACTCAGTGGCCCATTAACAGAAAATATCTCCTGGAAGGAGGATGGGTTTGTGGGAGAGATAAAGAAAACTGCCCAATGAACAGAAGATGCCTGCCCCACCTCTGACAGATGGTGATTGAATTCACACCCCCAGCTAAATCTTTCAGCCTAAGACACCTGGTAATTCCATTGTGATATTTCAGATTTAATAAGATTGTGTGGATGTAAAAGAAAGGAAATTGGTGTGAAACGCACTTGGATCCATTCACATCCTCAGGGGAAGAAAAGCAGTAATTCTGACTTGAGATGGAGCAAATGCACAGCTTTAAAATGCAGCAGCATGTGTGACACATGTGTGACGTGTACACCATGTGTGACAGGTGTGACATGCATGCCGTGTGCCATGCCCTGGCACCCCGGGTGCTGCTGTGCCCCGGCCATTGAGGCTTTCTGTGTCTGGATCTCTCAGGTGCCTCCATCAGCTCGTGCTGCATCCATGAGCAGAGCCAGAGGGATGCAGGGATGGAGAGCAGAGAATGCAAACCACAAGCACAGAGGGATACAGAGACTGAGAGCAGAGAATGAAAACTCAGAACTCAGAGGAATGCAGAGATGGACAGCAGGGAGTGCATACCCCAAAGCCCCAAAGCCGAAGGGGTGCAGGGATGGAGAGCAGAGAATGAAAACCCTCAGAGCCAGAGGGATGTAGAGATGGAGAGCAAAGATTGAAAACCCCAGAGCCAGAGGGGTGCAGAGATGGAGAGCAGAGAATGAAAACCCCAGAGCCAGAGGGGTGCAGAGATGGAGAGCAGAGAGTGAAAACCCCAGAGGGATGCAGGGATGGAGAGCAGAGAATGAAAACTCCTCAAAACTCAGAGGGATATAGAGATGGAGAGCAGAGAGTGAAAACCCCAGAGGCAGAGGGGTGCAGGGATTAAAACCCTCCAAGCACAGAGGGATGCAGGGATGGAGAGCAGGCAATGAAAACCCCAGAGGGATGCAGGGATGGAGAGCAGAGAATGAAAACCCCAGAGCCAGAGGGGTGCAGGGATGGAGATGGAGAGCAGAGAATGAAAACCCCAGAGGGATGCAGAGATGGAGAGCAGGGAATGAAAACCCCAGACCAGGGAGATGCAGAGATGGAGAAACCAGAGAGAGGTGCGAAACCCCAAGCCAGAGGGGAGCAGGGATGGAGAGCAGGGAATGAAACCAGGATCAGAATGAGACAAAACCCTCAAGACACAGAGGGATAAGGATGGAGAGCAGGGAATGAAAACCCCAGAGCCAGAGGGGTGCAGGGATGGAGATGGAGAGCAGAGAATGAAAACCCTCCAAGCACAGAGGGACGCAGGGATGGAGAGCAGGCAATGAAAACCCCTCAGAGGACAGGGACAGGGATGAGTCACCAGCTTTGCACAATCCCTGCAGTCCCTGCTGCTCACACTCCAAATGGATTGGCACCGCTGCAGCTCCTTTTGTCCCTGTCCCTTCTAGCTCCCCTCTCAGCACAAAGAGCTTTGTCAAGCCACTCTTTGCTCTGTATTTTTTAGTTCTTTTCTGCTTTTTTTTTTTTCTCCCTGCAGGCTTTTCTATACAGTGCCACCTGTGCTGACGTTTTTCTGATTAAAGCAAATTTAGCTCTAGCTATAATAATGAAATCACATGCAGAAGGACTTCTCCAAAAGCAAGGACACCTCACAGCTTGGCTTAGGCAAGACTTTGCATCCTTAGGAATGTAAATTCTGTAGGCCAGAGGAGGGTTTGGGGCTGATAATTTTCATGTCAAGCAGATTTGAGGGCTTTCTTTATATTTTCTAGCACAATGAAGACATTTGTGTATGAAATAATCATGATTTTAGGTGCCAGATTGAGGTAAAGGGTGATGACATTTGGAAGATGATGTTGGCATTATAAAAGAGTGGTAAATAACAGCTAAATACCCATCTGATATTCTGGTTTTGAAGCCAGTGGGATCTGAAGGACACTTGGGATTTGCAGGGAATACATTTTGGTGGCATTTTGCTTTGTGGAGAGGGGGGCTCTGAGCACAGAACTCACCTTGTCCCACACAGGATGAGCAATACAAACTTTACAACAGAAACTTCACAATAGAGACTTCACAATATAAACTTCACAATATGAACTTTACAATATAAGCTTTTGTCATGGTTTGAGCCTGGCACAGAGCCAGTGCCCCCCATGAAAATGCCCTCACCCTGGTGTCTGCTGTGAGATGTGACCAGGAATAAGCAAAACAGGCTTTAGCTTGAACATAAAGAACACTTTATTACCTAAACTACAGGAAAATAGGGAAAGACCATAAGGAAAAGAAAAAAAAATTGAAGACCTTACAAAAACCACTTTCCCCCTCCCCACTACCTGACTTTCCCAATCCGATACATTCTCCCAAATCACCAACTGCCCAGCCTTGGCCCCACACTTTAGTATACTCAAACTTCAGTTCATGAAGAGGAAAGGAGTCCTTCTTGTTCCATAGGCTTCCCCTGGAAACACACTGAAACCTCGTGTGCTTCCCTGTCACTTCGGCACCGCCCGGAAAAAAGTCCTTTTGCCGCTTGTGACATCTTCCTTCCATGCCCAGTGCTCTCACCACTGACGCATGGACCAGAGCTGCTTTTAGGGTTGTCTTTCAAGGATGCCTTGTCTCACTCCAAAAAGGCACAGTCTCTGCTTTTGGGACATCTGTCCCCCCCATATTTTTCCAACCCCCTGGGGCCGGGGGGTCCTCACGAAGAACCCTCCTGGTTCTGAGGCACTGCCTCCCCCTAAATGCAGTCTGTGTCACAGGAACAACTGAGTCCATGGCCACAAGAAAAGTCCAGCCAAAAGGCCACTCCAAATCATCTCTTCCCATTCAATCATCTCCACGTTCTTCGGGCCAGGTCCTTGTCTCATCTCATCTCTTATCTCCCTTCTTATTCAGCTTCGAGGAGGATTAGCATTTTTTGCAAGGCCCCAATCATGAAAGAAAGGGGTTAAAACTTTCAGTCTCTGTCTGTCCCGGAGCGGCACTCCCACACACGCTGCCCACACGCTGCCGCTCCGGCCGGGCACTCTTCCCCCCCCCTTCTCCTCCTGGGCCGGCTGCTATCACATTCGATGTCGCTGGCTCTCTCTCTCTCTCTCTCTCTCCTGGAGGGGGGGGGATGGCTGCCCGAGGGCTGACTCCCTGGGATCTTCCGCCCTTCCATCCTCGAAGGCCTCCTCACCTCCCATCTCTGTCCAGGCCCAGGGCCTACCACGTGGCTGCCCCTCCCCCCGCCCAGCAGCAGCGACTGGACAGGGGAGGGTGATCTGACCTCTTCGCCGCGACGTCCCAAGAGAGCCTGCCAGGGGCAGAGCCCTGCTTTTAACCCCTGTGTATTCTCGGAGGTGTGTCCAAACCCCACTGGCTACACCAGGTGCCAGTCTCAAACCCAAAACCTTCATTGGTTTGACCACAGCTTCCCAGAATTCCCACTTCTTCCTGGTCAAACCACCACAGCTTTACAATATAAACTTTATAAATATGAACTCTGGGAGAGAGAGCTGAGAACAGCACCTGCAGCTCCAGGGGCTGGAGCAGGAATAAATAGGAATAAACAGGAATAATAATAATAAGAATAATAACAGGAATAATAGTAATAGTAATAGTAATAGTAATAATAATGAATAAACAGGAATAAGAATAAGAATAAGAGTAAGAGTAAGACGAAAAAGAATAAGAATAAGAATAAGAATAAGAATAAGAATAAGAATAAGAATAAGAATAAGAATAAGAATAAGAATAAGAATAAGAATAAGAATAAGAAGCAGCTCCTGCCTGCTCTGCTTTCAGGGCTGTGTGTGAGCTCCTTGGGACAGGAATCCCATTGGAACAGGCTGGGAAATTTGGGCAGGGAAGGAGGGAATCAGCCCATTTGTAGTGACTGTGGAATCCCAAATCTGGAGCCTGGCTCTGAAGCCATGACAGAAATTGTGTTTGGGGAGAGCTCAGAGTGAGGAATGGCCTCTCTGCTGTGGAAATTCTCCTTTTTCATCCCGGGAAAGGTAAAACCAACCTCCCCAGAGCCATGGGAGTGATGAAAATAGGGGTGATCCTTTTTGTCTGGATCATTGGTGCCTGCCAGAACGCTGGCAGCTCTGCCAGGCCTCAGAACCCTCAGTTCTATCAACACTCAGCAATAGAAATAAATATATTATAAAATAATAAATATCAAAATATATATAAAATGTAAAATAATTAATATCAAAACAATCAAGTCCCTGATAAAATGATGCATTACTGGGACATGTGGGACTTTAAAACCATGAGTTATTGGAATGAAGGCTCACAAAGCCAAATGCTCCTCTATTTTCTTATTTTGTTTCCAAAATTCTGTTCCCCCCAATGCTGCAGTATAGATTCCTTTCTCTATTCCCCATTCCCATTTGCTGTAAATTAAATTCTCATCAAATTACAGAGTTAATAATAAATATACCACTGAGAGTTACTATTTTCAGCACCCAGGTCAGCAACAGTGAGTTCTGTTAAGAGCATTTATGGGTTCCTATATTAACAACCTGCACTCCGATTTTCATTCATCACTCTACCCCCATGACCTTGAGCAATCAGGAATATTTTTCTTGTGGAATATACACATCCATTGAGTAAATGATTGGGAATTCCATGGAATATTTTAAAGAGGGCTCTTCATGCTGAGCAAACTTTATTTTCTGTTCTGAGAGTCTCTCAGGCCTGTGGTGACTTCTGCTGTGTGTTGATAAAGGAACAGAGTAATTCTGGTTTTGGGTATTTCCTAATCAAAACCTTGTATTGATTTTTTTTTCCAGCTGAGAAATCAGAAATCCTTTTTTTTTTTGGTAGTAATGTAATTTTTTCTTAATTGAGAGAGGAATTTGTGTAGAGGGAAATAAATTGTTTTACCTAAGAGTCAGTTTTCCTACAGGAACATTCTTGGTCCCCTGCACCTCTAAAACTGCAATTTTAAAGATTTATTTTTGTGTTCTGTTGAATGACCTGTGGTTTTGCAGTGATTTCCCTGCCCTATCTACTTTTAATTTATGAATTTATAGTTAGATAAAATGCTAAAAATTAAATAAGAAAACATTAGCATATTCCTTTTTCAGTCTGGTATTTCTCAGAGTAAGGCATGTTGGTATCATGATTAGGAACTAGGTTATGAAAATTGTTTTTTATTGAACTGAAATTTGTAAATATTATTTTATTATTCATTATTATTTTATTATTTACTATAATTTATTATTTAATTATTTATTATATAATTATATATTATAGTAGCATTTTTACAATTCATATTATTTATAAAATATATATTTTATTTATAAATAATAAAATTGTCTTCATAAATAATTTATAAATAGTAAATAATTATTTATTCTTTATAAATAAATAAATAAATATTCTTACAATTATATAATATATATTTTCATATATTTTTGTATATTTTATCGACAATATATAGTTTATTTTTTATAATATTTAAAACACATTTTTATTTATATAAATATTTTTATATATAAATAAAAATTTATATATAAAAGGGATTTAAATACATACAATATAGAAATATATTTTACATTGGTCTCAAGATACAAAAATATATAAAGATCCTTTATATACATATATAAATATATTTTACATTGATCTAAAGATACAAAAATATATAAAGATCCTTTCTATACATATATCTATTTAAAAATTAAAAGGAATTACTAACAGGATGTAGAACAGTGTTATTTATGGAGAATTGCAAATTGCACCAAAGTGGATTTTGTGGATCCATTTCCGTGCCTCTTTGAGGTCACCCACGACTGCTGCCATGTCCTCACCTGTCCCTGCCTTCCTGCTGCTCCACTGACAGCACAAATGTTCTTGGGCAGCAAGAAAAATCCCTTTTCGGTCTGTTTTGTTCTCCTGCTCCTTTCCTTCCCAGCTCCTTCCTCCTCCTCCTCCTCCTCCTCTTCATCCCGTCACTATCACGTTGTGGATAATTCCACAAATTGTCCACGTGCCCTGTTCATTCTGGGGTGAATTCCATTGGGAATGAGAAGCCCAGGAGAAGTGTGATTAGGCTTGGTGCAGAAAACTCTAAATCCTTGGAAGAGCAGCTTTGAAAAATGTAAATCCTCATCATTGTGGGTATTTATTGTGTGCCTTTGCTGGGAGGCTGAGCAGCAGACCATGGAGGGTTTGTTCCACTGTGCCCACTTACCTCTCTTTTTGTTGTTTTCTAAATTAGCTTTAATTTTTTAAAGCTTTTGCAAACAAATCATGACCCCAGCTCTCCCTTCAAATAAATCAGGGTTCCCCTCCTTTGAGGGGAGTCAAAAGCACGCAACAAAAATAAAGGCTCATGTGTCTGTTTTCTTTAAAATACACGTTTCCTCTTAAAATGTAGGGATCTCTGATGCCAATCTTGTGATTCTTACCAGGCCTGTGAGTCAGATTTTTTAATTATTTCTTTTTGTATTCGAAGTTTTTGCTCTAACAGCTTTTGCCTGCCCACAGACTCGCTCCCATCTGTTCAGGTTAATGTGCTCAGAAAGGAGCATATTGCAGAGTTTGAGGGAGGAATTTCATCTCAAGACACCACTAGTCCTTGGAGTCTGCTTAAACTTGGTTGCCAGGACTACTCCATCCAAGGCAAATAGGATAAATAATTTGAGATTGTCTTGCAGGAAAATGAGAGCTGGAGCTTGCCTACAGAATGAGGAAAAAAAAAGAAGGTATGTGTGATAATGAAATGGAAACCTTGGATAAACACTGGGATTGAGAAGGGTTCCAGCTCTCAACTCTTAAATATGCGAGAGGGAAGAAGGGAAAAGGAGTAAGAAACTGTGAATCCAGGCATGAGACAGAAAGTTGTGATACCTTTTAGTGGGGGATAGCACCAAAACAAGCCCTCAGCAGAGTCTGAACCAAGCGATGCCTCAGATTAATCAAAGTATCACAACATTGTGGGTTGGAATTGAGCCCTTAAAACACTGCTTGCCTCAAGCTGTCAATCCGGGAAAGAGGCTCAAAATGTGGGATTCACACAAGTAGGGAAAGGATGACATGTTGCAGCCTTGACCTGCTGCCTTTGGAGATGGTTTCTGAAAAGCTGTAATTCAGAAAAGTTCCTGAATGTCGCGGTGATATTTTCTGAAAAATCCCTTTGCCAGGATTTCTTCTCCTGGCAAGATGAGAAGCCTCAGCTTCTCCTTGTTTTACTGCTTTGGAATGTGATTTGGAGAATTGTTTACCCAGCATGTGAATTGTTTTTAATTAATGGCCAATCCCAGCCAGCTGTGTTGGACTCTCTGAGAGTCTGTCATGGGTTTTTATTATTCATTCTTTTCCAGCCTTCTGCCTGTGTCCTTTCTCTTTCTTTAGTATAGTTTTAGTATATCATTTCTATTATGTAATGTAATGTAATGTAATGTAATGTAATGTAATGTAATGATATAATATAATATAATATAATATAATATAATATAATTAATATAATACTCAGCCTTCAGAGAACTTGGAGTCAAATTCTCATCTCTCACCTCGTCCTGGGGACCCTCACAACGCCACACCTGAACCCTTCCCTTCCTCGGCTGTGGAGCTGTGCCTGTCCCTCCCAGAGGAAGGTCTGTGGTATTTTCTGAGACCTCCATCATTGAGGAATTGAGAATCTGACTCCATGTTCTCAGAAGGCTAATTTATTATTTTATTATCTGTATTATATAAAAGAATGTTATACTAAATCTATACTAAACTATACTAAAGAATAGAGAAAGGATACAGACAGAAGGCTAAAAGATAATAATGAAAACTTGTGATTCTTTCCAGAGCCTTGACACAGCCTGACCATGATTGGCCAATAAGTAAAAACAATTTACATGAAACCAATCAAACAAATACCTGTTGGATAAACAATCTCCAACCACATTCCAAAGCAGCAAAACACAGGAGAAGCAAATGAGATAAGAATTGCTTTCCTTTTTCTCTGAGGGTTCTCAGCTTCTCAAGAGAAACTCCTGGGCAAAGGGATTTTTCCAGAAAATATGGCAGTGACAAAAGTCAATACCAAACCTTCCAAATTATCCCTTCTCCAGCAGCTAAGTGCAGAAAACAGCCCCATTTCTGCCTGATAAAGTGTTTCTGGGGTGTTTTTCCAGCTGGGAATTGTGTCTGAATGTGCAATAATGCTCCTCTGGTTCCTGTCAGAGGCATCAAAGAACAACACAGCTTTGGGCTGAGCTGCTCCCCTCCCTCTGTTCCTCTCTGAGCTGGACGTGGGGGCTCTGGATAGTTTGGGACACACTGTCCTGCCATGGGGAGGAGTGGCTGCTGGGGATAATTTAGGGGAAATCTAAGGAGGGAAGATGGAGAGGAACAGGGGTACAGCCATTTGTTGGAATAGAATTATTTATTTTTACTTAGAGATGGGGTAACTGACAGATGTTTTAAAAACTTTTATTCTTTTTATTATCACGTGAAGGGTGAGACAACGTAGATGTTACAATTCATGCTATTACAATTAGAAGTTAACTATTTCTTAATTATAATATATCATAAGCATTTTTTTGGCTTAGTAGTTTTTGTCACACTCTACTGTAAATGTTTTAAAGTTAATTATCTAAAATTAATTTTTATGGGTCTTACTATAACGTAATATATAGTTCTATTTCTCTAAAGTATCCAGTCTTATTTGCAAGGCTATCTTTTGAAACTTGTTTCTAGTTCTATTTCTCTCTCAACAATATTTGTCTTAATCTATAGTATTTCTACTAGATTATTTGTCTTAAACTAATATTTCTAGTATTTCTTCTAGATTGTTTGTCTTAATCTAGTATTTTTAGGTCAGTATTTTTTATCTTAAGGTTTGTATACAAATGTATGGTATGTGAGTTTTGTGTCAGGCTTTGAGAATTTCCTACAAATCCATTTCCCACATTTCCCCCTCTGTCTTGAGTGGAAAAAAAAAATATGATTTTGTTTCTTGATTGTTGCATATAGTGAAGTACATAAGGTATTGTTATTAATATGTTATTATAATAATTAATGTATATAAACATTAATTACTATAATAAGCCATTATTACTATATAAGCCATCAATGTGTCACTGTCCCCAGCTGTCCTGGCTGTCACTGAGGGCTGCTGGCAAGATGAGGACACTTAAAATTAAGAATTAGTCTCTTACAAATGATGGAAACTGGGTAACTTTGCTGAATTCTTTATTGCCTGTGTAGATACCTAATGGCCATGTTTCCTCTTCTTTCTTTGGGATGAGTGATGCAAAAAAGTCCTCATAAACTGAGAATTTCCCCATTTTCTTTGTCTTTTTTCAGCATCTAGACCTGTCTTGTGTTCATTTCTGAGCACAAGGCTCCACTTTGCTTTGCCTCCACCCCTCCCTGCCCAATGTGGAGTTTTTTCCTGCCCAGTGTGGAGTCTTTCCGGCCCAATATGGAGTTTTTCCTGTTCAATATAGAGATTTTCCTGTCCAAAGTGGAGTTTCCCTGGAGCTGTCCCCCAGCCAGGGCAGGCCCAGGCGTCCCCTCAGTAATGAGGGACCAGGCTCTCCACACCTGGCATAATTTAAAAAGTGAGATTTACTCTGATGGAATTAAGAAAACTTTAGGAAATCTAATCTAGTTAATATTATTTTATTAAATAACTATTAATTAATGGGGTTTTCAATATATTTTTGAATTTTTCCGTCTCTCAAACTGAGGTAAAATGTAAAATCGGAAGGTGGAGATGGATTTTGGTCCATTCTAGCTCTGTACCCGTGTGTCTTGTGGAAGCCTCACTGCAGCTTGGATTGTGATGAATTCTTTTCTTAATTTTGATCTAAATTCCAGCTGAGAAAATACCTGAGCTCTTCCCTTTCCCTCTGAAACCTTGCAGAATCAGAGCTCAATGGTGAATGGATGGAAATTACTGATCAAATTTCCTTTGTTTGCTCCGGTTTTATTTACAGCGATTAATAATTCGGTTTAAAATTAAACCACCATTGCTTTTTAATTAGCAATTAGGTGGACAAATGGGTGAAAGCATCCAGATTTGGGTGGTTTTGGCAGTGATTTCGCAGAGCTGCAGCTCCCGGCAGATGGCAGTGCTGGACTGGATGGAGCTGGGACCAGCCTGGCAAGGGGCAGGAGCTCAAACTCGCTCCAAAAACTGGTTATTCCCTAAAAACACACCTGGCAGCAATGGATCTTGGTTTGCTCTGCTTCCCTTTCCTGGAAAAGAGGTGGCCTGGGTACCCCAGTGAGTCTGAAATGGCTGGAGATGCAAAATCCTCTAAAGAAATGCAGGATTTCTCTCTTGGGTGATCCTGGCTGAGCTGACAGAATGTGAAATGCATTTAGGAGAAATGCCCATAAACACAAAAACCTTTATTAAAATTTGTTTTGGTTGCCCTTAAATCTTCATAAAGGAATCTGTCCCTTTTTTTTTCTTCACAATCAGTGCATATTATGGTTGGATTATAAAAAAAATAGAGATCCACTAATAAGAAATCTTAAAAATAGCCTCAAAACAAAACATAATAATACTTCAGATTCTGTCTGCAACTCAACAGGGCAATTTTTATTGTTTTTAATTAGCTGCTGGGCAGTGGAACAGGGTAATTAATTAATGAGAATGGAGAAACTCAGAGTGCAGGAGCTTGCAATGAAGTTAATGAGTGCAAAGCTCACCAGGTGTGTTCTGGTTGCTATGGGAAATAGGGGCTGGTTCAAAAAGTCATAAAAACTCCTGGGGGTAAGAAAGAACCTCTAAAGTGAAAGAGGAGAAGAGGAGAAAAGATAGAAAATCCTTCAAAAGTAGTCACAAAGATTCATGGACTTGCTTTTAAAAAAATTAATGGCCGTGTCTGCGAATCCTTGTGAATTTTCTTTGAATCCTGTGAATTTTCTTTTGCTTGTGCTGTTGGGATCTTGGGCGCTACTTGCTCATTTTGTGTGCTCTAGTTTCTTCCCTGCTCACAGATGAGAAAGAGAAGGATTTGAGAGGGAACTGGCAGAGTGCCATTGTGTGGGAGTTTGATAGGAGAGCTGCCTGGGATCAGTGTCTGCTGGAGCTGCACACTAATTCGTGTGGAGGCAGTAGCAAAGCAGGCTGACAGCAGCAGCCTTCCCTTCCCTAAACGCGCAGGATGGACACCCTGGGTCTCCAGCTCCAAGAGCTTTTCAACACATCCTGGGTTTGTGTCCCAGCAGGATTACTGTGGAATAATCAGGAACACATTCTCCCTCTGAGGGCTGTTATTGTTTGCAGGCTGGGAGGATCCTGCTTGCCCAGAGTCATAAATTCACAAGTGAAAATATTTACCAGTAACCAGCCCAGCCTGGGCTCTTACATAACCAGGGCTGCTCTGGGGGGCTCTGCCAAATGGCAGCTCCTCCGTGGGAAAGGCATTCCCACCCCTTGTCCTGAGGGGCCAGGGGCGGGCTGCAGCCTTGGGGGTGACCAAGGAGGGGACCACAGCCCTGTGCAGCTCCTGGGGCACCCTGGATGAATCCCACGGCATGGGGTGGGCTGGCTCCAGTTCATCTCCTGGGGGACCATGGGTGAATCCCAGAGGATGAGCTGAGTGGGAGCAGTTCACCTCCGAGGGCACCCTGGCTGCATCACCCAGGATGAGGTTGGTTCCAGTTCATCTCCTGGGGGGCCATGAGTGAATCCCACAGAATGAGGTGCTTTGGCACCAGTTCATCTCCTCAGGGACCACGGGTCAATCCCAGAGGATGGTGTAGGTGGGTCCAGTTCAACTCCTGGGCACCTGGGTGAATCCCAAAGGATGAGCTGGGCTGGATCCAGTTCATCTCCTCAGGGACCTTGGGTGAATCCCACAGGATGAGCTGGGCTGGTTCCAGTTCATCTCCTGGGGCACCATGGGTGAATCCCACAGGATGACATGGACTGGGTCCAGTTCATCACAGGTGAATCCCACAGGATGGAGTAGGTGGGACCAGTTCATCTCCTCGGGGACCATGGGTGACTCCTCCAGAATGAGCTGAGTGGGAGCAGTTCAGAACCAAGGGCACCCTGGCTGCATCACCCAGGATGAGGTTGGTTCCAGTTCATCTCCTCGGGGACCAGGGGTGAATCCTCCAGAATGAGCTGAATGGGACCAGTTCATCTCCTGGGGGGCCATGAGTGAATCCCACAGAATAAGGTGCCTTGGCACCAGTTCATCTCCTCAGGGACCATGGGTCAATCCCAGAGGATGGGGTAGGTGGGTCCAGTTCAACTCCTGGGTGCCTGGGTGAATCCCAAAGGATGAGCTGGGCTGGATCCAGCTCCTCTCCTGGGGGGCTATGGATGGATCCCACAGAATGAGCTGGGCTGGGTCCCGTTCATCTCCTTGGCACCACAGGTGAATCCCACAGTACAAGCTGAGTGGGTTCAGTTCATTTCCTGGGGCACCATGGTTGCATCCCCCAGGATGAGCTTGGGACCACTTCATCTCCTCAGGGACCACAGGTGAATCCCAAGGATGGGGAGAGTGGGTCCAGTTCATCTCCTTGGCATCCTGGGTGAATCCCAGGAGAATCCCACAGGATGAGCTGGGCGGGTCCTGTTCATCTCCTGGGACACTATGGATGGATCCCACAGGATGAGGTTGGGTCCAGTTCATCTCCTGGGGCACCATGGGTGAATCCCACAGGATGAGGTGGATAAGGCCAGTTCATCTTCAGGGGAACCATGGTGAATCCCAGGGATGGGGAGAGTGGGTCCAGTTCATCTCCTTGGCACCCTGGCTGCATCACCCAGGATGAGGTTGGTTCCAGTCCATCTCCTCAGGGGCCATGAGTGAATCCCACAGGATGAGGTTGGTAGGTCCAGTTCATCTCCTCAGGGACCTTGGGTGAATCCCACAGGATGAGCTGGGTGGGTCCTGTTCATCTCCTGGGGCACCATGGGTGAATCCCAAAGGATGAGGTGGATAAGTCCAGTTCATCTTCAGGGGAACCATGGTGAACCCCAAGGATGGGGAGAGTGGGTCCAGTGGCACCATGGGTACATCCCCCAGGATCAGGTTGGTTCCAGTTCATCTCCTTGGGTACCACAGGTGGATCACACAGGATGAGCTGGGCTGGCTCCAGTTCATCTCCTGGGCACCCTGGGTGAATCCCAAAGGATGAAGTTGGTTCCAGTTCATCTCCTCATGGACCCTGGGTGAATCCCAAAGGATGAGCTGAGTAGGACCAGATCCTCTCCAGGATCTCATCCCCCAGGATGAGATTGGTTCCTGTTCATCTCCTGGGGCACCACTGGTGAATCCCACAGGATGAGCTGGGCTGGCTCCAGTTCATCCCCTGGGCACCCTGGGCTCAGAGCTGTGTGAAATTCACATTCATCTGTTTTTACAGATTCCAGCAGATTTTCCTGGCTTTGAGCTTTATGGGCTGTTCCTGTGCAGGAATTTTTAAAATCCATTTTCCCAAGGCCAGGCTCACCTGAGGAAGGGATGTAATGTCATGTCTGGAGCAATATTTGGATGCCAGTTTATTGTTGTGTAAAACACAGCTCACAAACCAGCAGTACTGGAAAATTCTGTTGTTCCCTAATCTGTAGTGAGAAGCTGAAAAAACCCTCAAAACACAGGCCCTTGGTTATTTGGCTTTTTAGAGAATATTGAAATCAATAAACCAAGCATGGGTTTTTGAAGTACAGACAAAATGATGTGATTGTATTTCAAGGTGTAATATTGAACTACAAGGTGGTGAGTTTAGTTCTCTAACACACTTGGGAAGCTTAAAAACCATGAAAAGGTGATACTGGCAAAAACATTTTCTGCTTTCTTGGTATCCATTTGCACAGAGAATTATCTGTACAATGTAATTCCCGTGGCTACTGGAACGTGAGAATTGTGGGGTAATTGAGTTTTTGTGGCAGCATTCTGGACTTTTCTCTGGAGATGCGTGTCTCTGAGGCTCATTCTTCATAAGAACTGATAAATTCTTTGTGTTTTCTGCTTAGCCCAGTGTGTGAAATCCTCCTTCCCTCGAGGAGGGGAAACTGCACTGGAAATACCACCCAGATCCACATTTAGAGTCACAGGAGACTCATGAAACCAATGGAAACTCTGTGTATGAATTAGAAAAGAGCCCACCTTGAAATATTCATTAATTCACCTGCAAATAGCAGAGTATCACAGACAACATCAGCAATTAGCAGTAATTTAATCCATGGGGACGGCAATGATTAATTTCATTATGATTTTTGCTAATGCTGCATGAAACACATCAAGAATGTTCTGACTGCTCTGTTAATGTGCTTTTCCTGGTGGATTTAAGCAATTTGTGAGTTAGGTTCATGGCTTTGGTGCCCATCACCCATCCCTGAGCACAGGCAGGCACTGAAATATTCCCAATATTTCCATGCACCTCCTCCCTGTGAGTGCTGCCCAAGAGGGGCTGACACCTGGGCAGGTCCCTCAGAGCAGGAAATTCAGGACTTTGACCATGGAGCTGTTTCCCAGGGATTGGAAACCATTTTTGGCCAATCTCATCTGCATTTCTTCCTACAGGAGAGGGCAGCAAAAGCCATGAACTCCTTTCCTTCCTCAGAAACCAAAATGAGGTATTCTGATTGCTCCACTCAAAAAAAATCCCCAAAAACCAGGGCAGCACGTGATTGTATTAAGTATAAACATAAAAACATAAATTTCAGCTGCGTGACAAAGAAAACTGAAACATAAAATGCTGTTTTGCATCAATTATTTGGGCTTTTTGTTCAAATGGGGCCTCAAGTGTTCCTGTACTGTGATGTGAGTGGCAGTGCATGCCTTGCATCTTCCCCCTGTTTCTTTCCTCCCTTTGAGTGCTTCATTCAGAGCCTCAGAGAGGTTTTTAAGATGCAGTTTCTGTGTTAAATTCAGGATCCTCAAAGGTGAAATTTCAAACAATGTTCCTAGAGCAGCACGTTGTATATGGAGTGACACTGTCGTCTCTCCAGGCATAAATTACTCAAATTTACCTCAGAGAGTCTCACATCTTCCTGAGAAACATCTGAAACACCTTGGAGAACTCGGTATAAATAGAAAAATTAAAATGCAGATGCATTTCTGATGAAAAAATGGACTGGATTCAGTCTCAGAGGCTCTTTCACCCCATGCTGGTTTATCTGGCTTTTCAAATGTTGCCATAAATTATCTGTAAAGTCCTCAGGTTCACTGAATTTTCTTTACTTCAATTAGAAAAAATAAACTAACCTACCTTTTGGTTATTTTCCTAGCTGGTTTGGGTTTTTCCCTGTCACAAACTATTCCCAGGGGCTGCTCTGTGGGACAGTTTTGCCATTTATTCAAGTTGATGTGTCTTCCTTTCTGAACAGGATTGCTCAATAACTGTTTGTGCTCTTTTATCTGGGTTATCAGCAGATGAAATGGAAAGGATGGACCACTTAGCTGGTAGGGAAATGCCATAATTTGTTACTTTATCTTGGATTATTTGCTCCAGGAGATAAGGAGTTCAGGGCAGAAGGTGCAGATTGAGGCTTGAGCAGCAATAAAAGCTGGATTCAGAGCTGTAATATTTCGTAATTTGGCTGGCAGTGTTTTCCTGTAGAAAAGTTGGAACTTTCTGTTCATCTCATGAGTACAAAATATTTTTATGACCCCAGCCCTGGGAAAGTGTAGTAGCAGCCCTAATGAGTCTAACAGATTTGGAAAAGGTTAGAATATGTTACATCACATATTGGGTCTTCTGCTGGTGAGGGAATGAACATTTAAAAATACTCATTTGTCATCCCTTTTGCAAGAAAAAAAAAAAAAAAAAGGAGCTCCCAGGAGTTACATCGTGACCATAAATCTTGCAGAGAAGAAATGGGCTAATGGTAAATATTACATAATGGGAGGTGTGGGATTTTGAGACATTAGCAGCAAGGCAGACTTGGTGTTTGGGCATGAAAGAGGGCTTGTTTCGCCTTGAGTGGGCAGAAAATGAGGCATTTTCAGTTGAGCATGCTGCTTGAAAGACCCAGAAAATCTCAGTTCAGGAGTAGGAGGCACTTTCTTCTGCATTGCATCCCCAGTGAAAACACTGCTCAGGCACAGACAGAAACCCTCCAGAATAAAAAGGATTGGAAGGATGAAAAATGGAAAGAATAAAAGGGCTCTGTTTAGTTGAAATGGGCAGAGTAAAGGGGGTTTGATACATGCCAAGGGATGGGAGAACTTGTTAAAAAGGAAAGGAAAGGAAAGGAAAGGAAAGGAAAGGAAAGGAAAGGAAAGGAAAGGAAAGGAAAGGAAAGGAAAGGAAAGGAAAGGAAAGGAAAGGAAAGGAAAGGAAAGGAAAGGAAAGGAAAGGAAAGGAAAGGAAAGGAAAGGAAAGGAAAGGAAAGGAAAGGAAAGGAAAGGAAAGGGAAAAGGAAAGGGGAAAAGGAAAGGGGAAAAGGAAAGGGGAAAAGGAAAGGGGAAAAGGAAAGGGGAAAAGGAAAGGGGAAAAGGAAAGGGGAAAAGGAAAGGGGAAAAGGAAAGGGGAAAAGGAAAGGGGAAAAGGAAAAAGGGAAAAGGGAAAAAGGGGAAAAGGAAAAAGGGGAAAAGGAAAAAGGGGAAAAGGAAAAAGGGGAAAAGGAAAAAGGACTGGCAATGAATTAGGAGAATAAAAAAGGGATTGAGGTGGAGGTTATGGAAACCTCTGAAGGTGCCACAAATAAAGTTGTTGTGAAAGAACTCCCCGCCTTTCTGGCAAGAACTGTGTGAAGCCGAGATAGGGAAATGGAATAATTGCTGCTTAATAAAATTGTGTTCTTCATTTCTAGCTAGGCTATGGGTTATTTTTAAATAAGTTTTTAGAGCTGGATCTCTTTGGGCAGGGAAATCCTCCACTGGGGAGTGTTTACTGTGGTTTTTCAGGAGTGTGGCCATTGCTGGCGAGGGGACGGGGAAGGGGATGAGGGTGCAGGCAGGACCCTCGTGCTTGGGTTTTAAGCAAGTTTTAAGGAAGTTTTTAACAAATTTCTTTGCTCCAGGCTGCAGAGGGGAGGGCAGGGAATCCCTGCAGAGGAGGAGCAGGGGTTCCTGCAGGGCTCTCCTGCTCTGCTCAGTGTGAGCTCTGGGGTGGCTGTGCCCTCCTGTGTGCAGTTTTATCTTCTTTTTTTTTTTTTTGCCAGGGATGGGATTAAATGTGTGAGATGGAATTTCTTGTTGGGACTCAGGTGTTTATTAGTTTTATCTCTGTCACAGTCTCACAAACTGTGAGTTCTACAGCACTTCAACAAACTAAAAATGGAGTTCTATCTCTCTACAAGGCCTTTTAAGGATAAACTGTCCAATTAAGAAATGATACCTCAATTATTTGTACTTTTAACCCAATAACCAACCACCTGTGGCTGCAATGATGAATTTTTATCCAATTACACAAACCACCCAAACCCATGGAGAAGAAGGTGAAGAAGAAGAAGAAGGTGAAGAAGAAGGACCAGCCTGCACCCTAAAACCTCCATCTTTCTTTTTATATATTGCTATATTTTAAACCCTTAAACTCTGAGTTTTCCATCCTGTGATATTACACACTTTTAAATAAAACTCCACACCCACAATCCCAGCTCTATCATTCCATTCTGGAAGCTTCTCCACAACCCAGGTCAGTGCAGTGTTCTCCTGGGGGTCAGTGCCTGGCAGCACAGAAAGTTTGAAATTCTCATTTTCCAGGGTTCCAGCACTGGTGTTCCTCTATGAATGGGCAGCTCAGAGGTGCAGAAATCCTGGCAGAATTCACTGGGACAGTGCCAGGGGCAGCCCAGCTGGGAGGATTGTGCTGAGATGCACCAGGACAGCAATCCTTGCCTTTGCTCCCAGTAATTCTCTTTCCATCTGTTATGACTGACAACTCCGGTGTAGAAATATTTGATGCAGTGATTTCAGGTTCAGAGACACCATGAGCACTCAGACATACTGGCACAAACAGCTTTTTCTGTTGTTGTTTTTTATCAGCAGTTTATTTTCCCCTTCAAAATGATAGAGTGAGAGTGAAGAAGTGCATCAGTCATGCCCTACCTGGCATGCTGGGCAAAAAATGTACGAAATAAATCAAATTTCAGTTGGTGTTTCTGTGAACTGTCACCTCCTGGGGTGGGGGTTGAGATGCACCAGGACAGGAATCTTTGCTTTGCTCCCAATAATTCTTTTCCCATCTGTTATGATTGACAACTCTGGCACAGAAATATTTGATGCAGAGATTTCAGACACCATGAGGACTCAGACATATTGGCAGAAACACCTTTTTTTTGTTGTTGTTGTTTTTTCATCAGCAGTTTATTTTCCCCTTCAAAATGATGGATGAAGAAGCGCATCGGTCATGTCCTACCTGGCGTGCTGGGGAAAAAATGTACGAAATAAATCAAATTTCAGTTGGTGTTTCTGTGAATTGTCACCTCCTGTGGTGGGTGACTGTGTCCTTGCCATGGAGAGGGCATTGCACCCAACTGGGTGATGAGCAGCAAAGCAGAATTGTGAGCCATGGAAGCTTCTGGAATCACCTGTGCTGTCCCAGGCCAGGAAAGGCCCTGCTGTGCAGATTTACAGTTAAATGCAGATTGTCAGATTTTAAGCAGGATTATTTTTAGTTCCATATCAGTCTTTTTTTTTTTTTTGCAGAAATGTGGAACAAGTAAATAAAGGAAAGCCTTAATTCACTGTGGTTAATTCTATTTAAGCATGATAACCTGATCAGAGGTGAGTTTCCCGAAGGAAGCACAGCAAATGTTGGTGCTGTCAGCCGTAGAGCACAAGGATGCTGACACAGAAATCCCCCCTGGTGTCAGTGGGATGGGGTTTAATTCCCATAAAATGAAAATGCTGTGCAGATCTTATCGTGCACTCGTTTTGTTAACAGCAGCTTGTGGTCTTCCTGTATCTACAAAAGCCTTTTTTAACTGAGATAAAGAACAAATTATTTCTAAGCCCATTTGAACTTGAAGACTGGGCTCAACTTGAAATCTTAACTTGACGACAAGATTTTGTTCCTCTTCATCTTTTTCTGGCCTGTCACTGAGACATTTTTAAAGTCCATGGAATTCTGGATGGATCTGTGTCATTTATCTGTCAGTACCTTTACATGGAGTTCACTGATAATTGCAGTAAATCAGTTATTTGGGAATATTCTGTATGTATATATATATTTATATTTATATATTTTATATATATATATATAAATATATATTTGGGAATATTCTGTATATATATGCACATATATACGATATATAAATATATAATATTTGGGAATATTCTGTATATGTATATATACATATATATATTATATGGACATATAAAATATTTGGGAATATTCTGTATATATATATACACATACATATGATATATATAATATTTGGGAATACTCTCTATATATAGAATATTTGGGAATAATATATATATACATACACATACACATATATATGATATATACATAGAATATAGAATATTTGGGAATATTTTGTATATATATGCACAAACACACATATATATGATATACACATATAAAATATTTGGAAATATTCTGTATATATATATACACACACATATATATATTATATACACATATAGAATATTTGGGAATACTCTGTATATATATACATATATATATTTATGATATATACATATAGAATATTTCTGAATATTCACCAGATATATACAAATATATATACACAAATATATATACAAATATATATACAAATATATATTTGTATATATATATATATTTGGGAATATTCTGTATGTATATACACATATATATATGATGTATACATACAGAATATTTGTGAATATTCAGTATATATGCACACACAGAGATATGTATATATATATATATATATATATATATATATATTAAACCAGGTCTCATGGCATAGTAAGATACTGTGGACCTGTAGGTAGATGCTGTGTAGCTGAACAGGGAAATAAATCAGATTTATTATTTATATATTTTGAACCCCCTTTAATGCCTCTGCCTCATTCCTTGTCCTTGGCAAAGTTCAGTGGGTGGAGTGAGTTCCGGCTGCCTCTGTGGCAGCTGCATATTCTCTGGTGCTTTAATTTTAAATATGAATTGTGCAGCAAGAAATGCATCAATATTTCAGGTGTTCTGAGCAGCCTCTGTGGGCAGCATCCCTTCCCCAGGTGGAGTTTCAGGTGGATGATTTATGATTTTTTTTTTCCTTTTCTTCTTTACCTACAATGCAGAAACCATCCACACAGCAGAGCAGTGTCACTGTGAGCACCCCTGGTTTGGGTGTGCTTGGTTTTTGGTTTCACTGCTGCTGGCCCGTCCTGCCCAGCTCTGGGAGCTGCTCACAGCCATCCCACTCCCTGTGCCAGCAGGAATGGGGCTCAACAGGAATCTGAGACTGCAATCGAGGGGAATTCTGGAAATAAATAACACCAAACAATTGCGTTCCTCAGCTGCCCTCAGTAAAAAATAAAATCAATTACCATAAGCATGTAGTGGATGTCATTGTGACAGGACTGCCTCTTTCTTTGGTTGCAAATGGGGAATAACTCAAGCAGGGCATGGCTGGATTTCCAAGGTAGAGCAAATAAAATTAAAACTAGGTTCTGTTTCATAATAACCACATGCTAACTAATGCTTAGACTTTGTTATGAAATGTTCAAGTCATGAAAGTTTCAGTTGTTCTTCAGAGATACCTGTGGAGGTTTGGGGGTTTTTTGGTAATCTGTAAAAAGGTATTCCTTGTTTGGATTTAAATGTTTAATACTTTTTATTTATATTATAGTTTCACAAATTCTGAGTTTTATAGTACCTTAACAAACTAAAACTGGAGTTGCATTTTTATAAGGTTTTTTAGGGATAAACAGTTTAATTAAGACATGACATTGAAATTATTTTATTTTTAACTTAATAACTAATTACTTGTGGTTAGCAATGTGGGTTTTTTAATCTAATTACACAATACTACTTAAACTTATGAAGAAGAAGGATTAGTTTTTAAAAGTTTTGTCTTGATTTATACATATTATTATATTTTAAAAGTTTAAACTCTAACTTTTCTGCTGTATGATATTACACACTGTTATTGACTCTACACACCCATAATCCCAGTTCTGTCATTTAATTTTGAAGCTTTCTCCATGGCCTCAGGTCAGTGCAGTGTTCTCCTGGGGTCAGTCAACACAGAAAGTCTGAAATTCCCAGGAACCAGGGAATTCCAACAGATACCAAGATAAATTCCTGCAGTCTGTGGCTCAACATTTGGAGAATATTGTGGAATATTATACATTTTCATGAAAGCTGTTGGCTAAAGCTGCTGCAAAATTGATTTTCTTGAAATGATTGAATGTCAGATTTGTTTTCAAGCCTCAGATTGCTTAACTCCAGTCCTCACTGCTCCTGTTTATTTTCAAAGCTGAAGTCATTTGTTGAAATGTGAATCATGCCAGAGTTTAGCTCTTTGGAGATTGCCTCATGTTCGAGCAGAGAGATTGAATTTAGAGGAATAGCATCTCACTAATTAACAGCTAATGAGTGTTTTGGTTATCTCACCAACACATTCTTGGAGTAGAGAGCAGCAGGGTCAGTCCTGGGCTCTCTGTGCTTTCCCAGCTCCATTCCTTCTCTCAGAGCTGCCAGTTCCCGATATGTGTCAGGGCAGCTTTTGGGGGAGGTTTAATCTCTGTATAATTACCATTTAAATTTTAAGAAACCGAGTATTTAAACTGGTTTTCCAAGAGGCAGCTTCACTATAATGTGGCCAAGATAATTATATTTAAATTAAATGTATCATGTGATGTCCAGTAATGCACTTCCCTCACCTGTTTCTGCACCAGACATAAAACCCAGGAGCTCATCCTGCTGCCAGCTGTTAAACTCATGGGGACCAGAACTGGAATTTTAGGTATTTTTTGCAGTGGTGAATGTTTAGTTTTTCAGAGGGGCGTTAAAGTTGTCTGTGGATGTGAGCTGGGTGCTCTCCTCCTGAGGCAGATCCCTGGCTTTTCCCATAAAACACATCCAGAATCCCCAAAGCTTCCAAGGGGTGATGCTCACATTCCTCTTAAGGGATTCCAAAATAAATTTGGAAATATAAACAAGTGGTTAATGGTATTTCTGTAAATTAGGTTTATATTTAACTTCTACTTTTACTATGGGCATAAATATTTGGTAACACTAAATGAGTGTGCACCTCCTAGAACAGAACAATGGATTTCAAACTTCATCTTTCCTGTGTATTTATTGCAAGAATACAGTTAACAAAATAATAATACAAATGCTTTTTTCTTTGTTTCCTTCTCTCCCATTGCATGTTTATACAGAATTAATGGTTGGGCAATATTTTACTATGTGATTTCAGTATAAACCCTTCTACCATCCATTATCCATATCCTTAAGAAATATCCTTAAGAAATACCCTTATTGTTTATGAAATGCTGCCCAAGGCAGGGTTTACATTTGATTATTAAGAAATTTTGTTTATCCACTGTTCAAACCAGTGGTGAAATTCTTCTGGATCACAGCAGAAATAAATTATTAATATAGGTATTGCTATTGCTTTCATTGGGGAGGTAGATTTCATTAAAAACAGCAGCATTTCGTTAGATGCAATGCATTGGATGCACTTTGTTTGATGCATTTTGTTTGATGAAATGCACAAAGCTGCTCTCCTTTAACACTTGAGGTGATGTTCTGTGCTGTTCAGGTTTTGAATTGTGCAGTGATTTTTTCCTTGCACAAGAAAAAAGCAGGGAAGGCACCCTAAGCTTTGGCTTGAGCAAAGGAAGCACAGAGAGGCTGATCCCATGTTCCTTCAACAAGATCAGTGTCAGAACAATTCCTTTTTATCAACAGATTTATCTTTTTTTGTTGAAATTCTCCTTTAGTCCAAAGCAGACACATTCAGCCTGAGGGATACAAGGGATGGATTCCTGCAGGAATGTGTTTGCAAGGCCTGGAGCAGTGAATTCTGTTTTATCCCAGAAACCCTGGTGCATAATAATTGCCCATAAACTCTCCTTCACATTAATTATTTCATACCAAGTCAGTAGAGAGGAAGGAAAATTGATTAGGAACCCAAGCAGACACTCAAATATCTGACAACAGCAGTCTCCAGTTCTCTGACACTTCAACAACAATAGAAAGTTTCTAAGCACTGGTTTATTCCCAATAAACCAGTTTTTCTAAATGAGTTCTAATATGAAATATAGTAGTCTACAGTTCTCTGACACTTTAAAAACAATGGAAAGTTTCTAAGCACTGGTTTATTCCCAATAAACCAGTTTTTCTAATTGAAATATGTGGATAAAGATGAATGTGAGCGGCTGTTAGGAAGTTGTGCACAGGGAAATGAATTTCCACTGCCACTGTTGACTTTGAGGGGAATATTCTACCTGTTTAATAGGATTTTTTTATATTGTTTACCAGCTGTGAAAGCTGTACTTCTGGTGTTTCATCATTTCTGTGCATTTTCACCTCAGTGCTGGAAATCACATCCTGCTTTTATTACAAAATATTGTGGGAAGGGGTGAAGAATACAAGGGTGGCAAAGAAGGGGAATTTTGCATGTGCAACAGGTAGATTTCATATAAAATATATTTATTTAATATAAAATATATTTGTGTGTTTTCAGGACATTGAAGGCAGTACAGGAAGTTTTCAATAGACACTGATTACAGATAAATACATCCTTGATTTTCTCTCCTTTTTTTTTTTTTCCCTGCAGGGCCAAGGCTTTTCGTGGAAAAAAGGTCCATGGAGAGTATGACATAAAGGTGGAACAGGTAACTGGCTTAGCCTGAATGTTATTTTTATATTTTTTATATTTATATATTTTATAGATAGATAGATAGATTATATAGATATAGATAGATATAGATATAGATATAGATATAGATATATAGATATAGATATAGATATAGATATAGATATAGATATAGATATGATATATATAATATAGATAGATAGATATGATATACTATTAGATGATAATATGTTATTTTTATATATATAATATATATAATTTATTTTTATATTTTTATTTTTATATCTGTGCATTTATAGAAACACATATATTTAATAAATGTGTGTAATCCCTCCCTGAGGGGATTTAAAAGCTCTGTGCATGTGGCACTTGGGGACAGGGTTTGGCCTTGGATTAATGATGTTGGAGATTATCTGAGAGGGCTTTTCCAACCTCAATGATTCCATGTTCTCTGTGCATTCGTGTACAGAAATATTCACAATCTTTTTGCCCCAAACCCCTCACAATTAAGGAAATTTGAAGGTTTGGGCTGGGGCAAAGTTGATTTTTTTCCCCTGGATCTGCTGGGATGTTGGTTTCCTATGTTTCCACTCACAGCTTTGGCTGTGAATTCTGTTCATCCCACCCCACAGTTTTCCCACTTTTACCCTTCTGCTGGGTAAAAAATTATAATTTTTTCCCATTTTTACCCTCTGGGTGTGGGGCTGAGCTTCCAGCTGGGGTTAAACCACACCAGCCCATTTTTGGCACCCAAAATGGGCTCTTCTGAGGGGATTTTCACCGTAATTTTCACAGCATGAGAAACCTCTCGTATTCAGGAGCTGTTGCCTGGAGACTGTGAAGTTCCCAGACACTCCGTGAATTACTTGTGGCAGTTCTGTATCACCAATTCCCCACTCAGGAACAGAAATGTGCTCTGGGTGCAGTCCTGGCTTATGAGGGTTTAAAAAAAAATCTACGATAAATAAGAATATACGGAGATATAATTTAGGGTGGACTATTTATAAAAAAAAAAATCCATAATAAATAGGAATAGGCATGGAGATATCATTTAGGATGCACTATTTATTTAAAAAAAATCAATAATAAATAGGAATACACATGGATATATAATTTAGGGTGCACTAGAATTATAACTATTTTATTTAAGCTGAAACTTGGGATTTAAAGAAATCTTTTCATTGCTTTTGAGTCTTGAATTGTTCAAATAGATGCTGCTGTACAAAGCATCAGTCCTTGAGTTGTTTTGTCTGCTTTTAGAGAGGGTTCTTTTTTTGCTTTTTGGGGTATTTCAGGTTGATTTTGGGTTAATTTGGGGTGATTTTGGGTCACTCACCCTCCCTGGCCAGGTCATCCAGCTCCTGATGGGGCTTTTGGGGTGATTTTGGATGATTTCAGGCTTAATTTGGGGTATTTTTATGGGGTTTTTTTGCATTTTTCGGGTGGTTTTCTGTAAACCTGGAATTCCCTTCCTGTGCTGCTAGAATTTAATCAGAGACACTCTGCAAGTTTTTGTAGCTGATGAGTAACACAAATCCTTTTGTTACTCATCAGCTACAAAAAGCAACCACTGCAGTGTCCTGCTGCTAATACCATTTATTGTATTATTGTATTATAACAGTATTATTTATTATAACATTTATTTTTATAGTATTTATTATATTATTATTACATATTATATATATTCTTTATTAGATATGATTTATTACATTATTATCATTATATTTGTTATGTATTATGTATTATGCATTATGTATTATATTATATTATATTATATTATATTATATTATATTATATTATATATAATAATGAATATATTATTATTATATTTATTATATATTTACTATATATTTATTATGTAGTATTTATTTTATAGCACTTATTATCTTTTTATATTATAGTATTTATAATTTAGTATTTTTATATAGTATTAAATACTATAATATTTTACATTATAGTAATTATTTTTATGTTATAGTGTTGTTTTTATATTATAGTACTTATTTTATATTATAGCATTTAATATAATATATAGTATATATTTATATGACATATAAATATCATAATATATAAACATAATTTTATATAATATATAATATATAATATATAATATAATATATAATATATAATATATAATATATAATATATAATATATAATATATAATATATAATATAACATAACATAATATAATATGACATAATATAACATAATATATAATGTATATAATCCCTACATTTCCTTATATCATATATATATATAATACAATATATAGATATATATAATATATAATCCCTACATTTCCCTGTATCATATATATATAATATAATATATAAATATATATAATATATATAATCTCTACATTTCTGTGCAGACATGGAGGAGTAAATCCACTTGCTACTGCCCCACAATCCATTTCCACAACATTTTTTTTTTACCTTTTGCTCTCTTTGGATTAAAACCTTTTGAAATGTGACAAATGCTGCTGGATCAATGCCCTCTTGGTGCTCATTTTATTTCAAATGTAGATTCTCAGCACCTCAGGCCCTGATGCTGAAAATAAGGAGAGTTGGAAAATAAAGGTAAAATAAACCAGACTGACTAACAGGAGCCTTTTCTTCACAGGCAGAATTTTCAGAAATCAACTTGATAGCCCATGCTGATGGCAATTATGCAGTTGATGTCCAAATCATTCGAAATGGCACAAAAGTTGTCAGGTAAGCAAAACTCAGTGGAATATCAGCAAAAAGCAACAAATGGCATCATGGGTGGGTGGGAAAGGTGCTGAGTGCTTTGTTGTGTTTGTGGATTTTGAGATTTTGAGTGATGCCCCTCAGCGAGAGCAGAAAATAAAATATCTGATTTGTGACAACCTTTCTGTGACAGGGAGGGCACATCTTGACATTTTAATCATGGGGAAAATGGATTTATTAAGGGAAGAAAGTCCAGAATAAAGAATACATGTTTGGGAGTTGGGGTTATTGATTTGGGTTTTATGTTTGCTACAGAAGGACACAAATTTGGTCATTTTGTTCCTGCCAGACTTTCCCAGAATAGCAGAATTTATTTCCAACATGGAATATTTTCTATTGAAACAGACCAGGGCAGTTCCTGGAATATTTCAGCCTGGTTGAAGCATTTTGCTTTAAACACCTCACATTTCCCAAGAGCTGTTTTGTCTAAAGAGGATGATGCCAAGGAAGGCAGGGTAAATTTAACTTTTGGGTTTTTTTCAGCGAGGACATCAACAGCCTCATAAATGTGAGGGGAGAAAACAGGGCAAAGGAAAAAATTAAGGAAGTATTAGAAAAGTTATATCAGCAAAATTATTATATTGGCTAAATTATTATCAAAACTATATCCAATATTTTATTTAAATGGTGAGAATTGCTCCTATTTTGGCATTTATGTGTAAGTGAAGTGTAGCTGCTGTTTGGCTGAAAAATTGAATTTAAAGGCAGAGATACACAAGCTTGTCCTGGATCTTTATGGTTTGCAGAACAGATCTCCAAATAAAAGATTCAAATATTTCTACTCATTCATATAAAAAAACAAACAAGGAAAAACATAATAAAAAAACAAAACAAACCAAAATACCAAAACAAAAAAAATTCCAGGAAAAAATATTAAAGATAAGTTTATGCTTCAAATTCCCATTCTTTAATCTCTGGCATGTTTTAAAAATATTGCAGTTCAATACAAAAACAATGATCTTGTGCCAAACCCACAAGATTATTTCCTTAGAAGAATAAGAGATTTGATTTTTCTTAGGGTTGGTGGAATTTTTTAGCCAATGATGGAAGTTTTGGAGCCAAGAAATCTCCATCACTGCTCCCTGGTGGCTTCTCTGTACTATTCCAAAAAGTGTTTTAAAAAGTATCAAGGCCAAGTTGCCATCAAAACACATCAGGAGAAAAGGAGGGCTGGGAACCTCCAGAAAATAACATCTCCAAAGATCTGCAGGTCATGAGAAAACTTGGTAAAAGTGCTGCTGTTCTTTGTTAAAAAAGGAGATTTGTGGTATCAGATAACTCTGAGGATGAGATAACAATATTAGAGTTTTATGTGTGATTTGTTTCTTCAAATAGAACTACCTGAAGCTGATAATTTTCCCCCAAATCTGGTGTGAGGCACCTGGGGTTGTGGCTTGTGGAGGTGCAGGCATGATGGGAGAGAATTCTCTGTTTCTGTGATAATTGGAGATATTTATTATCAATAATAACAAATTATTAGGCCCAAAGTGACTTTAGATCACAGATTTATGAGTAAATGATTAGTTAGCAAAATCACAGAAATTTCAATGACAAAATTTTGCTGGTTTGGTTTAGTTTAGGAGGAAAAAAAATATTTAACAGCACTGACTTGTTTGGTTTTTGTGAATGAAAATCATACCATGAAAAATTATTTTTTCTGTAGCATAATGCTGAGATTTTTGGATTTTAATGCTTGAGCCACAATTAAAATTTCCCTCCTGGCCTCCCTCTGGGTGCAGGCGCCCCATCCAGCATTAATTACAGAACCAGAACAATTATGGGAATGTACCATATTCCTTTGAGGAGTTTTTACAAAGCAAACACTATTTCTTTATTTTTAATTTTTAAAAAGTACATCCCCTCCATTCCCCAATTCTTTCATTAAATTGGTCTTTGAGAGGACACTTTCTGTTCTTTTATTCGAAACCACAGCACTGTCTGGGATGTGTTATCCCCTTTATTTTAATAAATAAAAGTTGCCTCTTTCTTTCACTGAGGAGTCTGCAATTTTAATGAGGGTGTGTGGGAACTGGAAAAACAGAAACTTCTACAGACACTGAAGAGTTTGACCTACAACCTTAGAAAAAGCTTAAATTAATATAAAAATAAAATTAAAAACATTAAACAAAAAAATAATAAACTTATGTTTCTATAATTGCAAGAAAAATATACCTCAAGTAAGTAAAACACTATATTAATAAAATAGTGAATATTTTATAATATAAGGGTATGGCTTAATAGAATAAGCTAAAAGTTTAAAAATTATAATAGAAACATATATATATATATATATATATATATATATATATAAAATAAAAGCCTATTAAACAAAAATATCTACAGTACAACCAAATTAAATAAAAATAATGAGTCAGAAAAATAAAATAAACCTTATAGCAACTATCTATTAAGTTAAATGTTATATATTACCTTATAACAAAAACACTTGTAACTACTCTTAAACTATTGCCAGCCACTTACTCTCACAGATCTCACAGCCTCTAAAACTAAAATATTTATCTGAATAATAAATCATTCTAAACCCAAAAATAGTCCCATCCCTTCATTATATAACAGCAATAAAGGCATCATTAATCCTCTAAGCATTATATTCATGCTGGGCCAGTAAATTGGATTTCCATGTTCCAAACTCTTGAAACTTTGATCACAGCATCTCAGGGTTGTACTGTAGATATTTTTTAGGAATTCTCTTTAAAGGCAAGGATTTCTTTACAGGTTTTGCTCATTGAGCTTCAGTGCCATTTTGGCGACTCTTGATTGCAAATCCTTAATGTTGCTTTTGCCAAATCCTGCAGGTTTGGGGTTTTTATTTATTTTTACAGTGGTAAAACGCTGGCACAGGGTGCCCAGAGCGGCTGTGGCTGCCCCTGGATCCCTGGCAGTGCCCAAGGCCAGGCTGGACAGGGTTTGGAACATCCTAGGAAGATGCTTTTCCACTAGATGCCTTCCACCAGAAAAGAAAATGAGCTTTAAAAGCTCTCTTCCAACCCAAACACTTCTGTGATTTGAAATTCAAGAATCCAGCTAATCTACTTGGACTGCTGCATCCAAGCTGGGATCCCAGAACTGCTAAAGCAGTTTTACCATGGACTTTAATTGTACTGTTGTTTTTATTCTACCAGACTGAGAATTCAGAATGATTTTGTAATCTTCAGAGTGTCTCATTTCAGTAAACAGCTTGTATTTATTTAAGGCATGTAAATAATTTCGCCAATTTACTATGCTAATTTAATTTACCCTGCAGTTATACCTCTTTTAGGAATGTGAAATCTTCAAGCTAGTCTGGGCTTTCTTCCCCTGTAAAATTGGAATGCAGAAAAGACTCTTTCAACCATCAAATTTGGGAGTGAATTTCCCCTGCTCTGGAGGCTCTGTCCTGTTGGTTTGGGTTTCCTATTTTCCACAAGCTTCTCCAGGAACAAAATGTCAGGGTTGGAGTAAGGTGGGGATGGTGTCAGGTTGTTGGCAAAGGTGCAGGGTGACAGGCAGGGAACCAGGGGAAATGCTGGTCAGACACCAGAGAGAAAAGGGGGAAATGCAGTGGTAAACCTAAAATTCATTTTGACAAGTGTCTTGATCAAAAGTCCAGTTGTGATTCTCTCTGTTGTGCTCTGATTCCATTTGCCACCAACGTGGTTGCTTCATCCCTACTGTCCTTAAAACAGCCTGATAATAATTGTGAAAAAAAAAACCCAAATAAATTGTTCCCCAAAAGCCCAAGTTCGGGGCAGAGCCCTTTGCCTGCTCTAGTTTAGCATGTCACTGCTCAGAAACTGGAGAAGACAAACAAAGGACATGTCTAGAGGTTATAGATGTGATTTATCTGTCAGAAGGAGAACAAACTGATCAATTATTAATTATTAATATATTAATTATTTATATTTAAAATTTTTATTATTTTTATAATAAATATATATTTAATATATAATAAATAAATATAATATAATATATATTTATAAATTATATATTATATATTATATATTATATATTATATATTATATATTATATAATATATATTTATAAATTATATATTATACATATTATAATAATATAAAATATAATAAAATATAATAAATATATAATAAATAAATAAATATATAAATAAAAATATATTTAAATACATTTATTAAAATATAAATAATTATTTATATTTTAAATAAAATTTAAAAATATTTAAAAATTAAATATTAATATATTAATAATTAAAAACAAAAATATTTCACCATGATAATTTCTCTCTCCTCTTAATAGAATTCCATTATTGAGGGGATGCTGAACAGATTAAGGATGTTGCAGATTTTCATGAAGGCCATCATGGCCATTTCCATCTTTTATCATTTATCGTTCCCCTTTGGTTTGAGTGTTTTTCATGAAGCCATCATGGCTCTTTTCATCTTTTATCAATTCCCTTTGGTTTGAGTGTTTTTCATACAGCCATGATGGTTCTTTCCATTTTTTTCTTTTCTTTGAGTATTTTTCATTGAGCCATCATGGCTCTTTCCATATTTTCCCTTTGGTTTCAATGTTTTCCATGAGGATATTATGGCTCTTTCCAGCTTTTGTCATTCCCCTTTGGTTTAGTGTTTTCCTTGAACCCATCATGACTCTTTCTAATTTTTAACCTTCTAATTTTCATTTCCCTTTGGTTTGAGTGTTTTTCACAAAGACATCATGGTTTCTTTCCATCTTTTCCCTTTGGTATGAATGTTTTTCACGAAGCCATCATGGCTCTTTCCACATCTTTTATCATTTCCCTTTGGTTTGAGTATTTTTCATGAAACCATCAGGACTCTTTCCACCTTTTATGAACTCCCTTTGATTTGAGTGTTTTTCATGAAGCCCTCATGGCTCTTTCCACCTTTTATCATTACCCTTTGATTTTGTGTTTTTCATGGAGCCTATCATGGCTCTTTCAATCTTTTCTAATTTCCCTTTGATTTGAGTGTTTTTCATGAAGCCATCCCAGCTTTCTCCATCTTTTGTCATTTCCCTTGGGTTTAGTGTTTTTCACAAAGCCCTTTCCCTGGCTCTTACAATATTTTCCCTTTGGTTTGAGTGGTTTTTATAAAACCATCATGGCTCTTTCTAACTTTAATAATTTCCCTTTGATTTAGTGTTTTTCATGAAGCCATGATGGTTCTTTCCATTTTTTCCCTTTGGTTTGAGTGTTTTTCATAAAACCATCATGGCTCTTTCCATATTTTATCATTTCCCTTTTTTATCATGAAGCTACCATGGCACCTTCAACCTTTTATCACTTCCCTTTGGTTTGAGTGTTTTTCATGATGACATCATGGTTCTTTCCATCTTCTGACATTTCCCTTTGGCTTAGTGTTTTCCTTGAAGCCATCATGGCTCTTTCCAACCTTTGTCATTTCTCTTTGGTTGAGAGTTTTTCATGAAGCCATCAAGGCGCTTTCCATCTTTGGTCATTTCCCTTCTATTTAGTGTTTTTAATGAAACCACCATGGCTCTTTCCACCTTTTTTCATTACCCTTTGGCTGAGTGTTTTCCTTGAAGCCATCATGGTTCTTTCCAACGTTTGTCATTTCTCTTTGGTTGAGTGTTTTTCATGAAGCCATCATGGTTCTTTCCAACGTTTGTCATTTCTCTTTGGCTGAGGGTTTTTCATGAAGCCATCATGGCGCTTTCCATCTTTGGTCATTTCCCTTTGGTTTAGTGTTTTTAATGAAACTACCATGGCTCTTTCCACCTTTTTTCATTTCTCTTTGGCTGAGAGTTTTTCATGAAGCCATCATGGTTCTTTCCAACGTTAGTCATTACCCTTTGGCTGAGGGTTTTTCATGAAGCCATCATGGTTCTTTCCAACGTTTGTCATTTCTCTTTGGTTGAGAGTTTTTCATGAAGCCATCATGGTTCTTTCCAACGTTTGTCATTTCTCTTTGGCTGAGGGTTTTTCACGAAGCCATCATGGCTCTTTCCATCTTTTATCATCCCCCTTTGGTTGAGTGTTTTTCACAAAGCCATCATGGCGCTTTCCATCTTTTATCATCCCCCTTTGGTTTGTGTGCTCTTCCAGCCCTTCCCTATTCCCCCACCAGCCATTTCCCCCCACTGCACACCTTGCTGTGGAAGGAGACCCAGTTTGCTGGTGGATTTTCAGGACTGTGGATGTTTTTTGGCAGGTCGTTCCGGCCCGACTTCGTGCTGGTGCGGCAGCACTCGTACAGCATGGCGGAGAACGAGGATTTCCGCAACCTCATCATCGGCATGCAGTACGCCGGCGTGCCCAGCGTCAACTCCCTCGAGTCCATCTACAACTTCTGCGACAAGCCCTGGGTGGTGAGTGATGCTGCTGTGCCTTTGGGGGACCCAGAGCAGAAAGGTTCAGAGAATAAAGTGGGGATTGATGAAAGCCTTCAGCAGGCCCAGCCTGGGCAGCCACAGCCTCCAGGGGCTGCACCCAAGGTGGGCTGTAAGAGTTGAAATGAGGGATGTGGGATTTTGGGTGGCTCTCCAAAATGCAGTTTATTCCATCCAAAATGCAGTTTATTCCATCCAAGAGGTTACAGCAGTCCAGGGTTGTGGGTGACAGAGCTGTGCCCACAGCTGTCAGCTCCAGCTGCAGCCAGGCCTGGAGACCCTTTGGTTTTGGTTACAATGCATTGGACACTTTTCTTTGCTGAGCATCTTCATACAGAAGAACCAATCTATAGCTTAACTTTTATCTATAGCCTGTCATAACTACTATAATTACCATATTCATGCTACTGTTCTCTGATCACTAAAAGTCAGTACATTACAGTTTAAGCTAGAAGTTGTTTCTCAGTTTTCTTGCAGTAGAAAATTCTGAGACCTTTTTTTCTGCTTGCAACTTTGCTGACTTGTTTGCCTGTGCTATCCTTCTGCTTGGTAAAAACATCTTATTTAAAGTAAGTTTATCCTTTGCTCTATGTCATGAAAACTCTTTCTAACTAACACACCTTTTGCCTTCTTAGTTATCCAGTCAGACTGGCTCAGCAATTCTTTTCTCCCATATCAAAACTTGCTTCCATCTCTATTCCTTCATCAGACTCTACATGCAAAAATCTTTTTGCCAAGCACACATATCTGTGAGACTTTCTTGTCAAACTTTCATCCTTCCCAGCAGTGATGGGCACGAGTTTGTCACACAATTATCAGTTTGGTCATTCACAGATCAGGGGTTAATGCTCCAATTAGAACTGCAAGTAATGAAGTCATTCACCCCCAGTTTGCTTCCCCCAACTCACTTTTATTTATGCTTTTGGGGGCCTGAGGCAGTGAGGTGTCGTTTGGTTCCAATCCTAGAGAGGAATTGTCGTGTCTGAAACCAAAACCTGAAAACAGTAACCAGCACTCTGTATGGAGTTTTAAAGTTATACCCTAATGCAGTACAGGATTTGAAAAACATAAAAGCTAAATCCTAAACTGGATTTAAAAACATAAAAGCTAAATCACTGCACCTGGAAATTTCCTGGGCCAGGCATTTCAGCTGCTGCATTGCATGTTTCACTCCCCTTCATGAACGCTGATCATCAAACTTCCCTCACTGAGCAGTGAAACAGTGGAAGGATTAAAAACCAAACTAAGATATTTCAATAATTTTTTTTTTCAAAGAGCCAGTGTGGGGACAGAGAGGAAAAAATCTTTGTAGTACAAATAGAGAAGTAAGTGAGGCATCCAACGGAATGCTCCCCACTGCTCACACGCTTCCTCAAGTGAGGAAAGAGTGTTTATTCACAATTTGTCTGGGAAAAGCAAGCTGAGAATATTTCTCATATTTGTGGTTTTGAACATAATTTGAACAGGCTCTAGCCAGTGTTTTCCTCATTCCTGTGAAATTTTTGGGGCTATGCTTTAAGCAAGGCCACCTGAAGGGACTGGTTTCCTCATTTGAAAGCCCTTTTCATAACCCTGTGCCTCTGTGGTGGGGTTGGTGCTTTCAGTTATCCCTGGAGGCGCCCTGGAGAGCCACTGAGCTTTGCCAGCTTCAGGGGAGAAGCCAATGCTGTTTTTCTTGGCAAGTTCTGTAGAAATGGAGGCAGAATTTGGTGATCCTTTTGGTTCATGTACAGCTAAACTTTAGCAGGAGCAAGTCAAAATATTCTGCAGTAAAAAGTGCTGATCCAGAATGCAGTCCCTGCTCCTACAATTCCATTGTCCAACAACGAAAACAACTTTAAAAAATCCCACTTCTCATAAATAGCCAAAATTTCATTTTTCCCTCTGGTATCTGGGTAAGAAAAGAACAGTTGTCAATATTTTTCACAAGTTTTTTACTTGTTTTTTACTACAATACTTTTTATTGCCTTGAAGATTTTAATTTTTTAATATTTACTATGAAAATCCCTCCAAACAATTGTCAGCAGTTTTTAACGTACACCTCTTGCAGCTCATTTTATTATCCTTTTATGCTGCAATAAACTGCTGCAGGGGGGGAATAAATAATTGATAGAGCATTTACAACTTCTCTGTGCACACTGTACATTGCTGAATTCATTATTTTAGTGCATCCCCTTTTTCCAGCTGTGTGGCATTTCCCAGTGCTTTGATTCAATAAAAATTAAGGAATAATTCTTCCTTACAAACTGCCATATCTGTGTTTTTATCACTTTATCACTGCCCTTAATGTGAGTCCTAGTGAGGAGTGTGAGCTTTTAGTGTGAGCACAGAAATAATTTCTGTACAAACACCAGGAGCTCTGTTTGGCTTTTTCACTTGAATTATCCTGCCTTGTGCTGGTGGTGGTGATGGGAGATGTAGAGACCTCTGTGAATATCCCAGAACAGCACAAAATCCTCATTGGATTTGGGAGAGAAAAACAGTAGAAGAACTCATGGCCCATGGAGGGATTTTTGGGATGTGGGGTCAGGATTTGGACTTCCAATGCCCTTCCAACTCAGGATATTCTTTGCTTCTATAAAGGCATTTCAGAATACCTTTATATAATATTTTCAGGTACCCTGAGGAGTAAAAATCCCTTAACCCAGCCAACTTCATGGATGCTCAGATGTTGCAGCAGAGCCCAGGCACTGTTGGTTTTGCCAACATCATCATCTGCCTTGCTTGGTTGGACCAATCTGGTGTGATTTCACTCCCTCCTGGGTGAAATCCCTGCTGAAAATTATTGTGGATGCCTGGGAATAAACTAACTCATCAGTCTGCTGCTGCCTGCTAAAATGAAGGGTAAAATCCACTGTGCCCCTCCGTGGCCATGGCCATGCTTGGATTTGGCATCAATTAATCCCCTCTTTGGGGCATGGCTGGGATTTCTCCCTGCACAATCCCTTTGTCAACACCAGCGCCCTGATATCTGTGTGGAAATTCTCTCTGCAAACCTTTCAAGTGCAAAAAGCCCCATGGAAAAAGGAGAAGCAGAACGCTACAAAAAGCCATAAGTAATAATCTTTACTAATTCATGAGAAATAGATTGACTTTCCTGCAGGTAGAATGTGGAGTGGCAGAAGGGAATTACAGCTTTGATAACAGCAGGGGGAAAAAAGGGGGTGTGCAGTGGAATGGGCCTTAAAAGGATGGAAAATTATTGGGTTAGCCATGGGCAATGAGTCTTCCTTGTATCAGAGCAAAAGTAGGAGTAGTGTAGATCTGTAGGAGGGGAAGTCAGGGAGGTGAGACTGAAAGGGTTTTCAGATAAAATGAGAGTTAGAATTCAACGTACAAGGTCTTTGGGCTTTAAATCATTGCTCTTCATGTGTCAGGTGTTTGGTGTTTCAGGAACACGCAGCTCCAGATGTAGAACTGAAGGCAGATTCACAGATGTAGAACATCTTTTCAGCTCTGAGGGCAGGTTCACACTCTGTGCCACACACTCCTGCCCTTAATTTTGCAGGAAAGCTCTTTTTGTACCCTGCCTTTCTGTGCACTTGGCAATCGGCAGTGAACAAATCTGTGTTTGATCTGAGGTGCCTCATTGAAAGGTGGGGTGTGGTGGTTACAATATTTTCTGAAAAATCCTTTCCTTAGGATTTTTCCTCCTGAGAAGCTGAGAGGCCTCAGGAACAAAATGTAAACATTGATTATCTGCTGCTGTGGAATGCAACAGGTGCATCTGGGATTGGTCTCATGTTGGTTGTTTCTAATTAATGGCCAATCACAGTCAGCTGGCTCGGACTCTCTGTCCGAGCCACAAGCCTTTGTTATCATTCCTTCTTTTTCTATTCTTAGCCAGCCTTCTGATGAAATCCTTGCTTCTATTGTTTTAGTATAGTTTTAATGTAATATATATCATAAAATAATAAATCAAGCCTTCTGAAACATGGAGTCAAGATTCTCATCTCTTCCCTCAGCCTCAGACCCCTGTGAACACGGGCACAGGGTGTGGTGGGACGATGGCCAGGGATGCACTGAGAGCAGGAATTAAAGTTGTATTCCCTGGTGTCAGGGCATGCACAGCTCCTCCAAATGCACAGCAGGGGCTCAGAGCACTGCACAGCCCTGTGAGCAGCCAGGTGGAAGGAAATGCTGGAATTTCCTTGGAAATGTTGGAATGAGTGTGTGTGGGGAGATGTTTCTGCTCTGAAACGTGTCCTGAGCGTGGGGTTGTTACAGCACTCGGGTTATTTCACTCCTCTGATAACATTTAGCACTTAGCTCATGGAAAATTCATGGCCCTGCCTCAAGATGGGTTTCACTCAAATGCTGGTAAGGATGTCAGAAAGCTGGGGGAAAGCATGGCTTTTATAAATAAAGGCTGAGTTCTTTATTGCTCAGCTGCGGAGGAACGGTTTTAAGGTTTGTGCCCTCCTTGAAGAATTATTATTAAAACATTAGAAAGTTTCAGTTCAGGGTCATGTTGCAAAGAAATTGTCTTGGGCATGAAATAACCCCATCAAACAAGACTAGAGTTTTACCTGGTTCAATTTACAGCTACACTGAGTTAAGGTGAGGCAAAAACATCCACTGTCCTTGTAGGATTCCCAATTCTCCTCACAGTTTTACTCATATTTAATGGGGTGCAGATCCTGCTGTAAAGCATTTATGAAAAGGAAAAGTTAATCCAAAGCAAATATTTGATATCATTTAAATTATCTGTTTTCCTTTAGAAAACATCATTCAGTAAATAAGGGAGGCTTCCCTTAACTGAGGCTTAGGAGCTTTATGCAAACTTTGTCATAGCACATGATGTCATTGTCCCTGGGGGGATTGGAGATTTAAATTCCACGTGGATGTGGAACTTAAGGACAAGGGTGAGTGGTGGACTAAGAAGGTCATGGTTAGTTCCTGGTCTGGGTGATCCTACAGGGATTTCCAACCCAAATGAGTCTGTGGTTCCATGCAGGTGTGTGAAGCAATTGTGGAGGCCAGAAGGAACTGCAAAATGTGGGGATGATATCAGAGCTTGCAGCATTAGGTGAATCCCATTATTTTAATTATGAAATTATTTTAAAATAATTTCATATATAATTCAAAATAATTTAAATTTAAAGCATAATTTATTTATTAAATTATATATATAAATTATATATATTATATTATATTATATTAAAAATATAATATAATATTTAATTTAAAAAAAAATTTAAAAAACAACAAAACCCATGTATTAAAAAATACAAAATGTGATTTGCCAGTGTCCTGTGTTGAATTAAAAGAAATTAATTCTTCCTGCATCCATCTATTTGAATCATTCTTGTAATGATTGGTGTGAATCTTCCATGCTGGAGGGTTTCCTTCAATTGAACCCTGCTGGATTTTAGCTTCAGTTTCAGATATTGGTGATGGGGTGCAGTGTTTTTGGAACACCCCAGTTTATTCCCTGCCCACCACACCGTGTCCAGCAGCTTGCTGATAAGTGGAATCAGGCAGGGAGGTGGAGTTGAGTGACACCAAAGAGGCAAACTCTGATTTAATTGTCAGGGGCTGCAAGGTTCTGTCACAGACATCTTTTATGAAAAATCCTTTTTTTTAGGATTTTTTTTTTTCCTGAGAAGCTGGGAGGCCTCAGAAACAAAATGTAAACAATGATTATCTGCTGCTGTGGAATGCAACAGGTGCATCTGGGATTGATCTCATGTGTTTGTTTCTAATTAATGACCAATCACAGTCAGCTGGCTCGGACAGAGAGCTGAGACACAAACCTTTGTTATCATTCTTTCTTTTTCTATTCTTAGCCAGTCTTCTGATGAAATCCTTACTTCTATTCTTTTAGTATAGTTTTAATACAATGTATATCATAAAATAATAAATCAGCCTTCTGAAACATGGAGTCAGATCCTCATCTCTTCCCTCAGCCTCAGACCCAGACTGAACACGGGCACAAGGTTCAATGTCCAAGGCTGCTGTAGATAGAATAAAGGGTTGGGGTTTATTTCTATTCCTATTTTATTTCTATTTTATGTCACATTCTTGCTGTGATGTGATAATTACAGGCACTACAGGGGCTGGGCTGGTGCTTTCTGACAGTGCTGAACCTCCCAGGCCTGCAGAGACCCCAGAGCTGCTGCCCTTGTGCACAGCAGCTGTGCGTGGCTGAAGAGGCAGAAAACCCTCCCAAAACCAGAGGGGAGCCCATTTGTGCTGAAGCACCTTCAGACGTCCCACTCTGCCCCAGTGTAGGAATCTGTTGTTATCAGGGCTTTTAAATGCTAGAGCAGAGCCACAGAACACTCAGTTATGCCAGAATGTCTCTCCTTGCTCAGCCCTTGGGAGGGAACGGTGGGAATGGCTTTTTTCTCTCAGACCTGGTAGTACTGGAAACCTCCCAGTTGTTGTTTGTTTCTTTTCCTTCAGTTTGGGAGCAGACAGCCAAACACTTCTTTGCGAGTTTGTTGATATTTTCCTTGGTTTGCTGCTCTTGCCAAGCTTACACAACTCTGACTTCATGTGCTGTGTTCTGCTTTGCATTTCTTTTGCAGGCGCTTTTCTGCTTCTCTGTCTTCACCTTCCTGCTCTAGCCGGCCATTTAACTTCTCTATTTTTACCTTGCTTTCTTGGAAGGTCTGTTTTAGCTGCCCTTTCTTGCTGTTTGATGCTTTCTAGTGCTCTTCCCCACCTTGCTGTCTCCTCTGTGCTGCTGCTCCAAGCTGCTCTCTTGTGCTTTTTCCCACTCCCAGTTATACTTTAAAAATCTTGAGCAACAGATTGGAGCACTGGCAGGACATTTGTCAGGACTCTGCAGGGAGGAGCAGAGAAAAAGAGATGAGCTCTGTTCCCTCCAGCTTCCTGTTGACACAAATTATTGAAGCTATGCTAATGGGAGACACAGCCACGCAGAGGAGATTCAATTTTGTGTCAAGGCATCTTCTGGAGAGCAAACCACAAACAAATAAAATGAATGTGTGCAAGAAGAGAGGCATTTTGAAAAGCTATCTGCTGTAAATCTGGGAGATTTTCAGTGCTACTCCATGTTGGGTTTAAAAAAATGAATTCTAAATGATTATTTAAATGTAGGAAAATCCTAGCAAAAGTCAGATCTGTACAACAATGCTGAGCAATGGGACGGAATTTGGCTGGTTATTGCTCTCTTTCACATGCCAGAGGGGGATTTTCTTAAAGGTCAAGGCTGGAGAGTGATGCCCTGCAATCTGGATGCAGCTCAGACAGGGAAGACACTGAGGGACACTCAGATTTGATATTTTAGCCAGTTCTATGTGTTCCACTCGATCAAACCTGGGGCCAGCACTGAACTTTCCTGTTCCAGGCACTGTGGCAGGACTGATCTCCCTGGCAGCACACACAAACACACACTGCTGTTCTCAAGGTGAAAGAGAAGGGAAGTTTAATTCTGGCTCCAACATTTATAGATTTCCAAAAGTGGCAGTGGATTGGAGGGTGACAGTGCCACCTCTCCAATGACACTGCACAAACCAACAGCCCATCAAATTTCTCCTCCTCCATAAAGGAATGCAAAACAATGAGTTATTCACAGAAAGCGTGTACAGAAAGTTCGCTACAAGAATGTCAACATCAGAAGGCTTAGAAAATCTTAGAAAACCAAGGTGACAAAATTCCATGTGCCCCACAGCAAATATTTGCCCCAGTGGCCAGTTCTGTGGCCTTTATCCATAGGAATTTTGGATTTACAGAAGAATATTGAATTTACAGATTTCAAGTGAAGTCAGAGCCCTGTGCATCTCCAGGTGCTTTTCCTTCAAGCAAAACTTTCTTAAGAATAAAAAAAACCTGCATAAAAACCTGAATAAAACCTGTTTTAATTGTCTGTCAGCCAGTGAAGGTTTTGTCCTCCTTGCCTTGTTTTAGAGCAAAACATGTTGATGGATTTGTGGTGCAAGAGCTGAAAGTAAATTCACAAAACTGCATCAGAAGGAAGGTGAAAACGTTGTGAGCTTTTGGGTCAAAAGACAATTTAAGACCAGGTTTGAACATTGAACTGGAGAAAAATTCATAAATGAAATTATAAGTTGAAATGCATAACTAGAAATCTAAGTACATTAAACCTAGTAGTGTGTTTGCTCTTTGCACCTCTTTATAGAGCTTGGTTTAGTTTAATCTAGTCTTGGAACAGGAAGGGAATATTCCAGCTTTCCTTGCTGATTTTGCTTTCCTAAAATAAGTAAGGTCACTTGAAATTCCTGGTTAAAAAAAAAAAAAAAAAAAAAAAGTCAGAGATCCTTAAATAATAAATAAATCTCAATGTGGTGATGATTTTTCTGTTCCATACATCCAGTAATTCTCTCAGCTCTCTATTCATCAATCCTTGCATGCACTCTCAAGTGCTTTATATATAAACTGAGTATGGGTGTATTTTGCTTTCACCAGCATTTGCTGCCATCAGGATAATTTAAAGCAAAAATGGAATTTTTTACTACATTCCTGAATTTTGTAGTGGGTTGTTGCCACTCTGCCCTGTTCTCCTCTGCACTAAGAAGCAGCAGTGGGAACTCTTGACATCCACTACAGACTTGCATTGCATTGGACATTTCTAGGGGCAGGACATTCAAATGGACTTTTTAACTGTTTCTTACCTTCTAGTGAGAGAAACTCTTTTCAAACAGAGGCTGTTAAGTTAATACTCAAAGCAGGACTGTGAACTTGGGGTTCAAGTCCTTTGTGTTATCTGCTGGTTCTGCTACAGTAGAGACTCAGAATCTCTTGTGGTTGATTAAGGCAAGTATCCACACCACACCTGAAGGCCAGATTATGGAAATTAAATCTTATTTCTTGTGCAATCTTAATATATAATTACAAAGGAAACCTGTGTGTTATATGCCCTATTAAATTATCTTAGAATTTTTTTTTTTTGTTAAAATCGAGGTTGTATCTGCTCCTTCACTGTGTGCCTGTGGTGACTCAGAGCTGAGGAGGGTCAGGGGGGTGACACTCCCCTTCCTGACACAGGAATCTGTCACCCAAATCCTCCTGTGGTGATGGCTCCACCAGGGCAATCCCCACCCCATCCTCTCCCTCTCCTCCCCTCCAGCTCTCCCCCATCACCTCCACAGCTCCCACCAACACTGCCATTCCCCTCCAGCATTCCTGGATATTCCGCTTCCACCCTCAGCTCCAGCCCCCTCTGAGATGGATGCGAAGTGTCCTGGTTTCCTTCTGGGGTGTGTGAGCACCGCCCCTGCTCCCTGAGGTGTTTTTAGTGGGTGGCTCAGTTTAAAATGCTGTGAAATCCCTGTTTGGGTATCCCCAAGGAGTCCTCTGGCTTTCCCTGCTGGGCCTAGCAGAGGCTGGCTGGTGGTGTCTGAGGAGCGGCACTGCACCCTGGAAACCCAACATGGAAATCCATCCTGGAAAGCCAACATGGAAATCTCCAACATGGAAATGCACTATGGAATTCCAACATGGAAACCCACCCTTGAAATCCACCACGAAAACCGGCCCTGGAAACCTACTCTAGAAATCCATGGAAACTCATCCCAGAAATCCAACCTGAAATCCACACTGGAAATCCAGCCTGGAAACCCATTCTAGAAATCTGCTCTGGAAACCCACCATGAAAACCCACCCTGGAAATCCACACTAGAAACCCATCATGGAATTCTCCACCCTGGAAACCCACTACGGAATTCCAACATGGAAACCCACCTTGGAAACCCACCAGGGAAACTCACCCTGGAAACCCACCCTGGAAATCTCCACCCTGGAATTCCAACATGGAAATCCACCCTGTAAATCTCCACCCTGGAAATCCAAACTGGAAAATCACCCCGGAAATCTCCACCATGGAAATCCACTAGGGAAATCCACCATGCAAATCCACTATGGAATTATACCACAGAAATCTCCACCCTGGAAATCTTCATCCTGGAAATTCACCATGGAAATCCACCATGGAATTCCAACATGGAAATCTCCAACATGGAAATGCACTATGGAATTCCAACATGGAAACCCACCCTTGAAATCCACCACGAAAACTGGCCCTGGAAACCTACTCTAGAAATCCATGGAAACTCATCCCAGAAATTCAACCTGAAATCCACACTGGAAATCCAGCCTGGAAACCCATTCTAGAAATTTGCTCTGGAAACCCACCATGAAAACCCACCCTGGAAATCCACACTAGAAACCCATCATGGAATTCTCCACCCTGGAAACCCACCCTGGAAATCCACACTAGAAACCCATCATGGAATTCTCCACCCTGGAAACCCACTACGGAATTCCAACATGGAAACCCACCCTGGAAACCCACCAGGGAAACTCACCCTGGAAACCCACCCTGAAAATCTCCACCCTGGAATTCCAACATGGAAATCCAACCTGGAAAATCACCCCGGAAATCTCCACCATGGAAATCCACTAGGGAAATCCACCCTGGAAACCCACCAGGGAAATCCACCATGCAAATCCACTATGGAATTCTACCACGGAAATCTCCACCCTGGAAATCTTCATCCTGGAAATTCACCATGGAAACCCACCATGGAAATCTCCACGCTGGGAATCCAACCTGGAAACCCATCCTGGAAAACCAACCTGGAAACCCACCATGGAAACCCACCCTGAAAATCCACCATGGAAATCCACCATGGAATTCCAACATGGAAATCTCCAACCTGGAAATTCACCATGTAAACCCATCGTGGATGTCCACCCTGGAAATGCACCCTGATAATCTACCAGGAAACCCACCTTGGAAATCTCCCCGCTGGAAATCCACCCTGGAAATCCAACCTGGAAACCCAGCATGAAAATCTCTACCCTGGAAAACCACCATGGAAATTTCCACCCTGGAAATCTCCACCATGGAAATGCACCCTGGAAATCTCTACCCTTGAAATCTCTACCCTGGATATCCACCATGAAAACCCACGCTGTAAATCTCCTCCCTGGAATTCCAACATGGAAATCCATCCTGGAAATCTCCACCCCAGAAATCCCCACCCTGGAAATCCACCGTGGAAACTTCCACCCTAGAAATCCACCGTTGAATTTCAACATGGAAATTCACCTTGGAAATCTCCACCCTGGAAATCCACCCTGGAAATCCACCTTGGAAATCTCCACCATTGAAACCCACCCTGCAAACCCACCATGGAAACCCGCCCTGGAAACGCACCACTGATTCCTTCCTCTACAAGTGTTGCTGAATTCAGTATTTTTATGGAAACCTCCTATTTGAACTGGACCTCATCTGTAAAAAACCCCACAAAGAAGAAAATCTCCTTCTGTTGCCGTGAGCCCCAAACCCTCCTGAGAAGTGCTTAAGCACCATCAAAATAAACAGCAGCACAAATGTTTGCCTGGTCAGATCACTGAACTCCCTGTTCCCATAGCAGTGGAATAAAGTAATTTTTTATTCAGCATTTTTTCACTGCTGGAAGAGCACCCAGGAAGGACTCCCCAGAGCTCTCACTTCCATCAACATTTTTCCTTCTCTAAATTTTCATTCCAAACAAAGGGCTCCAGAAGGTCTCTGGATCCAGGCCTCATGGGATTAATTTTAGATTATTCTTGTATACCAGGCATGTCTTGATCTGTGTTGTACCCTTGTATGCTCATAGGCTGTTTTCCTTCATTTTAATCCTCATGCCTTCCTTAAATCTCGCTTTCCTCACTGTTTACACATTTTGTCAGTGCCTCTTCCACCAGCCAAGGTGCCTCTCCTTGCCAGATGCCTTCTTGCCTAACCCTGCAAGCCAGGAGATGTTTTTATGTCTCTGACTGTGACCATTTTCTGGTTCTTTGGGATTTTTTTTAATCCTGTTTTTCCAACTGTTGTAGAAATTTTTATTTTTCTCCCATGGATGCACTCTGCTAATTTGTTCATGCAGCTCTTCCAAGGGCATGAGGTTTTTATTTAAGACTTGGGGTTTTTTTTCTGCATCCTGTAGAAGCACTTAATGGTTTCCATCTCATCAGCTGAAATTCTGATGTGAAAATATTCCCGCAGTTAATGACATGGTGATTATAATATTATAATAATATTATTATAATTATGATAATATTATAATAATATTATAATTATTATAATATTATTATAATAATATTACAGTATAATAAGATTATAATATAATATAATATAATATAATATAATATAATATAATATAATATAATACAATATTTTCTATTCCATGAACATCCCATGTCTGTAAACATTTGACATGGGATTAGATAATTCAGTAATTTATAATTTAAAAAGATGATGTTCCTGCCCAGGACTGGTGTCCAGCTGCTGTAAAGGAAAATATAAAAATATATAATCCAAATCCCACTTAAACATTGATAGAAGGTCATTAAAACCTAAATTAAATTCTTCTTTATAAATAGCCCAGCAGGATTCAGGGATTTATGGCAATTTATGGGTGTACAATTAGAAAGCTGAAATTTGGTGTGGATTTGGGCTGAATTCATCAGGTTGCATTCTGGGGGGGAAAGGATTGACAGGAGATTCCCAGATTTTTGGACATGGAGGTGAAGCAGCATCTCAGCAGGGGAAAGGATAAATAATCCCCCAGCTGTGGCACTTTATTTCTCTCTTTTGCCTCAAAAATTCAAACTTGCTTTTCCTACCTGCTGTTTCCAAGCTGAGTTACTGGATTAGGGGACACTTTGGAGTGTTACAAGTCTGTTATATGTGGTTGATAATATATTATTTTAAATAAACAAGCATTTGCTAGCAATTAATCTCAATTACAGCTTTCTTGCATGAAAGACAAAACCCCTACCAAATAAAATGCCATTTTCTCAGTGTCTTCCTCTCCTTTCCAGTGAAAATGGAAAAGAAAATAGGGAAAGAATCACAGGAAACGCAGTCATATGATTTTATTTTTCTTGGGAGGTTTTTACTTAAAGAGAGGTAAATAGATTTATTTTAACCTAACAACTGCTTGGCAAAAATCATGTATTTAATGGTCAGCATTTTCTTGTGGAATCTGGAATTTGGCTCTTGCATCAGAACTGAAATATTGAGTAGGTTGTCAGGAATCCTGTTCACAAACCACCTTACTTTGGTAGCTGTGAGAATATTTCCTTTCCCTGAGGCCTGCTTTGCACAGCCCACAACCCAGCCCCAATTCCTCAGGCTTTTGGTGAAGACTGCTCATCATTCAGGCATTTTCCACCGGCCTTCCAGATTTAAAGATGCATTTTACCAAACCTAAGTAAACATCAGCTGAGCACATCATCCCTGGGACACATCCTGCTCCTGGAACCCTCATGCCGGGCTCAGGGGGAATTTCCTCTCCTAAATATCACCAGAGGAGAGGGATCTGCTCAGCAAAGGGAGAACAGCCCCCAAAGGCATCTCTATTGCATAAAGAGTTCTCTTGGTTCACATGTGAATGTTCTGTGTGAAGATGCTGCAGTCCAGAGTACAGGCAGGCAGGAATTTTTGAGGCAAAAGAGAGAAATAAAGTGCCACAGCTGGGGGATTATTTATCCTTTCCCCTGCTGAGATGCTGCTTCACCTCCATGTCCAAAAATCTGGGAATCTCCTGTCAATCCTTTCCCCTCAGAATACAACCTGATGAATTCAGCCCCAATCCACACCAAATTTCAGCTTTCTAATTGTACACCCATAAATTGCCATAAATTCCTGAATCCTGCTGGGCTATTTATAAAGAAGAATTTAATTTAGGTTTTAATGACCTTCTATCAATGTGTAAGTGGGATTTGGATTATATATTTTTATATTTTCCTTTACAGCAGCTGGACACCAGTCCTGGGCAGGAACATGGGAGATTTAAATTAATATTATATCAGAATATTTGATAGAAAACATGAACAGGATTGGCATAACAGGGAGCAGTGTGAATAATCTTCTTCTTGATGGTGGGGCAAGAATGGCAATGTTTTTTATCAGAATATTCTATAGAAAACATGAATAGGAATGGCATAACAGGGAACAGTTTAAATCATCCCCATCCAAGGATGGCCACGTGTTTTATCAGAATATTTTATAGAAATTGTTAATAGGAATGGCATAATGGGGAGCAGTTTAAATCATCCTTATCTTTGGTGGTGGGGCAAGAATATTCTCATATAACATGTGGATCTATATCAGAATATTCTATAAAAACATGAATAGGAATGGTATAACAGGGAGCAGTTTAAATCATCCTCATCTTTGGTGGTGGGACAAGAATATTCTGATATAATGTGTGGTGCAGTTTAAATCATCCCCATCCAAGGATGACCATGTGTTATATCAGAATATTCCATAGAAAACATGAATAGGATTGGCATAACAGGGAGCACTTTAAATCCTCCCCATCTTTGGTGGTGGGGCAAGAATATTCTGATATAACACGTGGTTTTATATCAGAATATTCTATAAAAAGCATGATTAGGAATGGCATAACAGGGAGCAGTTTAAATCATCCTCATCTTTGGTGGTGGGACAAGAGTGGCAATTTTTTATATCAGAATATTCTGTAAAAAGCATGAATAGGATTGGAATAAGAGGGTGCAATTTAAATCACCCCATCCAAGGATGTCCATGTGGGAATGGCTCGTGGCTGTAGCCTGGGAGATGAAACTTCTCCAGTTGGTTCCTCACCTGTTAGCTTGGCACTGTTGCTTTTATCTCTTTGCCAGCACTGCCAAATCAGTGTCAGGGAGGTGACAGCCACTAAATGAATGGTAAATGTGCCTGGGCTTTAAGAGGACAGAAAAGGTGAATATTTAAGAGGTAAATATGCCTGGGTTTGGGTTTAAGAGGACAGATGTCCGGTTTTCGGCTGTTTGGAGGGCCTGGAAAGGCCCGGAGTGGCCTTGGGGCAGCCGCGTATCAAAGGAACAGAAGAGGCTTCAGTTCTTCTTTCGGTCTTTATGTTTATTAATTGTTTATCTAAAAGATTTTCTCTCGGCCCGACAGAGCTCTGCTCAGCAGCCAGCCATGAGCACACTGTCTCGCCCTCTGGGCAGTCACCTATCTTTATACCCAAAGTTACGTGTACAATATTTATCATTTTTCCCCAATACCTTTCACCCTTATTGCCCAGTGCACTTTTAGTAATGACCAATCCCAAAGTGCCACCATCACCACAGAAGATGGAGGAGAAGAAGAAGAAGAAGAAGAAGAAGGACAGGACACGCCCCAATTCCTCCATCTTACTTCTCTAAACCCCCCTGTACAGAAATCCTAAACCCTGTGTCTCACCCTCTAATTAACCAATCCCTTCACCATTCACCCCGGTGAAACCCTCCTGTCCTCATACAGGTGTCGTCTCCTGTGTAGGATCAAAGTCCAGCCACCAGACACTTCTGGAACATTCCAGGACTCCCGAGCCCCCCAGGGGTGCTCTCGGTGACACCTCAGTCCTGAGGTGCTGAGATCCCACAGACAGAAAAGGCAAAATTATAATGATTTTATCATCACAGAATCATCTTCAAACATACAATGAGATATCTGAAATCCAGTATCCCCGTGTATTTCAGTTCCTGTACCTGTGAGGGTTTAACTTTTCGAGGTGTTTTTCTGTGTTGGTCTGTACATGAAGTCACAGCTTGGGTGGATTGAAGGGCTGTGTGAGGAGGAGGAGGAGGGAGGATGCACCCCTGGATCTGCTGAGTCCATCAAACGCCCAAGACAAGAAGGAAAACATCCTGGGTAGGAGCTCCTGTGGGCACAGTGTGGTTCCTCTCCCGAGCTTTGTTTTCTCTGCTTTGTTTTGCAGTTTGCCCAGCTGGTGTCTGTCTACAAATCTTTGGGCCCAGAGAAGTTCCCTCTGATCGAGCAGACCTTCTACCCCAACCACAAGGAGATGGTAGGTGCAACCAGCAGGGCTGAACCTCCAAAACAGGGTCACAACCCCCTTCTCCCATTTTCTGCATGCTCCAAAAGCCTTTTTGGCAGTTTTGGGAGGGGGTGGGACGGGGTGAGCTCTTGAAATCACAGTGATGGTGAGCTGGAGGGTGCTCACATGGCACAGCGGTCACTTTCCAGCTGCCCAGCTGCAGATCTCAGAGAGATTAAATGCTTACAAGGACACTGAGTGGCTCTGAAAGCACAGGAGTCACTTCCATGGTTGGTTTTTCCCCCCAGTGTTTTAATTTCTGGTGTGCTCCCAGTGTGTGTTGGCTTTGGAGGGGATGCGCTGGGCACTGCAGAGCTTTGAATGAACTCAGCCAAAACCAGGCTGGGGGTGATTTGGGATCTTCAGGTACCTGGCTCTGGTTCCCAGTGCTGCACAGACAGAAAATGAACAAAAATGAGGCTGACAGAGTCCAAGGAGCACCTGGGTGATGGTTTTAGGTGTGGTTCAGTTTTAGGCCGCAGTGAGGAGCAGGGAGTGGGACGCAATGACCCCTAAGGCCTCCTTCAAACTTGAGATTGGCTGTAATTTTATTGAGAAAAGCAGAGCTTTTAGGTGCATTGCTAAACTGCAGCCCTTAGAAACAAAGAACATTTCATTTTGGGGCAAGAACTAATGTTTCAGACTTATAAGTTTATATGGCATATTTTTCTGAGTGTAACAACCCTCTGAGTGGTTTACCCTGTCTTCATTCCTCTACATTGCTCATTGAAGTCAAAACTTATAAGTTATTTCTCTTTTTTTTGAACTTTTGAATGCCGTTCTCCACAGCCAAGTAATTTTTTTACATATTTCTATGGTAATATAGAGAAAATGAATCGATTTGGGTATTGCATTGCCACTGAGAGCTGCTGCAGGAGCTGCCTGTGATGACACTCATTTGTTTGGTTTTATTCCTCCCAAAGAAAGCATCTGGAACTTTGTGGCTTGGGAAATAATCAGGCAGTGTGGTACAAGACAACATTTTGTTTGAATTTCTGGAGTGGGTTGTAAGATGATCTGGAAATCAGAGTCTCCTGATGCTGCACTGAAATCGTATCATGTAATTTTGTTTTGGGTTCTCATCACTTTATCAACAGCTGGCCTCAGTGGCATTTGTGGATGCAGAATTTGGCAATTACAGTTTTAAATATTTTTCTTGGTGCTCCTCCTGCTTTTTCTCCTTCCCTTTTTGTTCTCCAAACGGGAACCTGGAGCTGTCCCCCCTTCCAGTGCAAACCAGCTCAGGGGGGACGTGGGGAGAGGGACAAAGCCCCGAATTCCCTCTCTGGGAATTGAGGGTCAGCTGAGCGTGCCAGAGGTGCTCCTTCCATCCTCTGCTGGTTTGTGCTGAGCCTTTGGGCAGTGCAAGGTAAATAAACAAAGATTCCGTTCTTTTGCGTAAAAACAGAGCCGCTTTAATGAAACACTTTTGGAAACAGAAACATTCATCCCAGACTGATCACAAAAAACGCTGTGAGGCTTTTTGAACTCATTGCTGGCTGAGTCATACCTTCATCCTTTCCCTCAGTAATTAGTTCCCTTTATTTCCCTGCATTCCCACTCCTCTGTTCTCTGCAAAAACCACATGGCTTTTCCAAATTAATTACTGAACAATTTAATTAAAACCTATCTGGAACGTTGAGGAAACACCAGCAATATTCCAGGTGGGGATTTTTTTTCCCTGTTCACCTATACAGACTCCCTTCTCTCTTCTTTTCCCTACTCTCACCAAAAGTCATGTGAGCCATTTCCAAATTAAATTAAAATGCTCTGCCAGGCTGTGCTTCTGCTCCACCCTCTCGTTTAACAAAAACACAGTTTCAAGAAGTAAAAAGAAAACGTTGTAAAAAGAATCTGCTGTTGATAAGGTACCAATGCCACTAACAGTAAAAATCCTGATATTAAAATAACATATTCAGAATGCCACGTTGTAGTCAAGGCTTTTGAGAGTCTTCCTCAGGGAAAATAAAATCTCATTCTGAGCTGGGTTTTGTAAAGCTTTCCTTCCCACATTTATTGATATCAGGGGAAAAAACCAAATCTTGGTACCATCCATTGTGGGGAGTTTGGGCAGATTTCTGCTCAGCCAGAAATCAAATCAGACATTGTGAAACACCTCATGAGGGATATTTTATAGCAGAAAAAGTAGGAAATTTTAAAAAACTAATTGTGGCAGGCAATCTGTATTACTATCTGTCCATAAATATCAGAGAAAGCGTTTCTTTGTGCAAGGTGCCCAGAGAAGGCAATCTGGGCTGGGTGAGTCAAGGTTCAGGTCTAATTACTGTAAAACTGAAATAGGACCAGAGCTAAAAAGCAGAAATTACCTGTTTGCTGCTATCCAAAAGGCACCATCCCATCAAAATGGATTTGGGGACAAATGCCACAGGATTGGTATTGAATACTAACCACTGAATATTAACCATTAAATATTAATCATTGAATATTAACCTTTGTGGTTATTAAGCTCTGTGGGCTTCTGTAGGTATTGGTTTGATCTGACATGAGGAAATAAAGCCTGGCTTTGAATCTTTCTGGAAATTAATAGTGTAAATGCACAGCACTGTCAGTAAATAGCTCTCCCAATAATGTCACTGTAATATCAATTATTTTCAGAAGAAATGTAGCTTTTTATTCTTTTTGTTTGATTTATGTAAGTCTGTGGTCCAAGTTGTTAGTGCCTAGGAAATTTTTGTTTTGTCTTGAGTAAAGTAGAAAACAAACTGGGCTTTACATTTGGCAGCACATAGATATGGTTTTAATTTAGGGCTGTAAATTAAAAGAGCCAGACTGATTTGCAGTAAATAAAAAGTGAAACATTGGCTTTTATGTATTAATTGTATGTACTTATGTACAAGTATTTTATGTACTTATCCCTCAAAGGATAATGACACGTTTTCCTGTTGGCCTTGCACCATTTGCATTTCACTGGAAATGTATAAACTTTGTCACAGAAAAAGTAAATTTATTTTAAAAGAGTGTTTCCAAACCTGTCCTTTAGATAGCAAAACCTGTCAGAAAAGGCAAATAATGGAGATTCCCATCCTGCCTGAGGGCTCTGCTCCTTTTTTCTGGGGCACAAATAGTCTGGACTTTGGGATTTACACTTCCCAAAGTTTCACCACTGTGAACTGAATTACTTTTATCAACTTGATACTTTTATCAAATTAATTACTTTTATCAAAAATGCGTGTGTGAAGGATTAGTTACTAACTCCAGTCATCAATTCAGGAAAGTTATGACAGTAAAAAAGTTACAGGCAAAATGCGCTGTTAACCCTTTTCTAATTTGAGTTCACAAGTAGCCAAATTCACTGTCAGGGTATGGTGGGTGTTAATGAATGAAAAACAATTAAATCCTATTAAACAGGGTGAAACATCTGAGAGCTTCCAGAAATCATTGCAGTGTGAGTTATGCAATATTTCTTGCATGTATTTTCAGGTGAGTTTCCAAAGTTTTAGCAGTGCTGGGGTACAAGAACTGGTCATGTATTTAGGGAGGTTTTAAGGGCTGCAGCTGCCCTGAGAATGGATGTGGTTTTTGTAGCTCTGAGCAGTTTTAACCTGTCATCGTTTGGGCTTGGAATTTGTTCCATGGAATGCTTAAATCCATGGATTAATGCTTTAACCCATGGACTAAAAACCTGGCTTTTCCCTCAGCAAGGTGTGGTTAGTCCATAGGAATGCTGGCTTGGGAATGGGGATTTGATTATCAAGGCTGTTTTTTAATTTAGTTATCAATGGAAGTTACAGCTCTGTGGATAAAGGAAGCTGTGACATAAGGAAAGAACAAAATGTGGAGCACAGATGGTTTTAATCACAGAAGTGTTCAACTCGATTCAACACACAAGGAAATATTTGTGAATCTTTTTCTTTTTTTAATAGCACATTGTTATAATACTTTACATATACACTGTACAATAATTCTTTCGTATCCAAGACTTTCATACAGAAAAAAAAAACAACAAAAATAGTTCTATAAAACATTCTGTAGTTCATCAGAAAGATTTGGAATAAAACACGGGGAGCTCTTAACCTGCAGGTGATGAAAACAGGGGGCAAAATCCTGGTAAAATTTGTTCTTGAGCATTCATATTGGCAAAATTCTGGCAAAATTTGTTCTTGAACATTTGCATTGGCAAAATTCATTCTTGTACATTGGTATTGGCAAAATTCTGGCAAAATTCATTCTTGTACATTTGTATGGGGAAAATTCTGGCAAAATTTGTTCTCGAACATTCGTACTGGCAAAATTCTGGCAAAATTTTTGTTCTTAAACATTCACAATGGCAAAATTGGACAAAATTCTGGCAAAATTTGTTCTTGAATGTTCATATTGGCAAAATTCTGGCAAAATTTTTGGTTTTGTACATTGATATTGGCAAAATTCTGGCAAAATTTGTTCTTGAACATTCATATTGGCAAAATTTTTGTTCTTGAACATTTGTATTGGCAAAATTCTGGCAAAATTTGTTCTTGAACATTCATATTGGCAAAATTCTGGAAAATTTTGTTCTCAAACATTCATATTGCCAAAATTAGAAAAAATTCTGGCAAAATTTGTTCTCGAACTTTCGTATTTGCAAAATTCTGGCAAAATTTGTTCTCAAACTTTCATATTGGCAAAATTAGAAAAAATTTGTTCTCGAACTTTCGTATTGGCAAAATTCTGGCAAAATTTGTTCTTGAACTTTCGTATTGGCAAAATTCTGGCAAAATTCATTCTTGTACATTTGTATTGACAAAATTCTGGCAAAATTCCTGCAAAATTTGTTTTTGAACATTCGTATTGGCAAAATTCTGGCAAAATTTTTTGTTCTCGAACATTCATATTGGCAAAATTGACAAAATTCTCAAAAAATTTGTTCTCGGACAGCCATATTGGCAAAATTTTTGTTCTTGAACATTCATAATGGCAAAATTGGACAAAATTCTGGCAAAATTTGTTCTTGAACATTCATATTGGCAAAATTCTGGCAAAATTTGTTCTTGAACATTCATATTGGCAAAATTGACAAAATTCTGGAAAAATTTGTTCTTGAATGTTCATATTGGCAAAATTCTGGCAAAATTTTTGGTTTTGTACATTGATATTGGCAAAATTCTGGCAAAATTCTGGCAAAATTTGTTCTCGAACATTCATATTGGCAAAATTTTTGTTCTTGAACATTTGTATTGGTAAAGTTCTGGCAAAATGTGTTCTTAAAAATTCATATTGGCAAAATTCTGGGAAAATTTATTCTTGAACATTTGTATTGGCAAAATTCTGGCAAAATTTGTTCTCGAACATTCATATTGGCAAAATTGACAAAATTCTCAAAAAATTTGTTCTCGGACAGCCATATTGGCAAAATTTTTGTTCTTGAACATTCATAATGGCAAAATTGGACAAAATTCTGGCAAACTTTGTTCTCAAACATATGTATTGGCAAAATTCTGGCAAAATTTGTTCTTGAACATTTATATTGGCAAAATTCTGACAAAATTAATTCTTGTGCATTTGTATTGGCAAAATTCTGGCAAAATTCTGGCAAAATTCTGGCAAAATTTGTTTTTGAACGTTCGTATTGGCAAAATTCTGGCAAATTTTTTGTTCTCGAACATTCATATTGGCAAAATTTTTGTTCTTGAACATTCATAGTGGTAAAATTCTTGCAAAATTTGTTCTTGTACATTGATATTGGCAAAACTGGCAAAATTTGTCCTTTAGCATTCACAATGGCAAAATTGGAAAAAAATCTGGCAAAATTTGTTCTCCAGCATACGTATTGGCAAAATTCTGGCAAAATTTGTTCTCGAACTTTCGTATTGGCAAAATTCTGGCAAAATTTGTTCTTGAACTTTCGTATTGGCAAAATTCTGGCAAAATTCATTCTTGTACATTTGTATTGGCAAAATTCTGGCAAAATTCCTGCAAAATTTGTTTTTGAACGTTCGTATTGGCAACATTCTGGCAAAATTTGTTCTCGAACTTTCGTATTGGCAAAATTCTGGCAAAATTTGTTCTCGAACATTCATAATGGCAAAATCTGGCAAATTTTATTCTCGAACATACGTATTGGCAACATTCTGGCAAAATTTGTTCTCAAACTTTTGTATTGGCAAAATTCATTCTTGTACATTTGTATGGGGAAAATTCCTGCAAAATTTGTTTTTGAACGTTCGTATTGGCAAAATTCTGGCAAAATTTGTTCTCGAACATTCGTACTGGCAAAAATTTCTGGCAAATTTTATTCTCGTACATTCATACTGGCAAGGAAGGGGGGGTTTGTTGTGCCTTGGAGGACGCTGCCGGCCCTCTGTGCAAAGCATAACAGAGCAGAGCAGGTGCCTGCAGGAGGTTTGTCCCTCGCCCTGACGCGGTGCCAGCGCCACGGGGCCCTGTGGGGACGCGGTGCTGGTTCCTGGGCCGGCGGGATGGAAGGAGCCTCCCAGGGCGGTGCTTGAGGGGCCCTTGGGCGCTCAGGGCTCGCTGATGTCCATGAACTCCTTCTCGGGGGGCGGCCCGCCCCGGTACCAGCTGCAGGTGCCGTCGCTGCGGCGGATGCAGGCGTAGTGGCGCGCCTGGTGGCCCTGCAGCCGCCGCTCCAGCAGCCAGTCCGTCCACAGGCACTCGTTGGGCGCCGTGATGGAGCAGGGCACCGAGTAGCACGTGGTGATCTGGGGAGACAGCCGGCCTTCAGCAGCCTGCCTTGGGCTGGGGGTGCTCCCAAAAATGGGAATGAACCATGCTGGTTTATGTCTATCTGCTCTGCACTCACCCTGCAGCCTGCCTTGGACTGGGGGTGTTCCCAAAAATGGGAATTAATGGGGATTGTTTATGTCTATCTGCTCTGCACTCACCTTGCAGCCTGCCTTGGACTGGGGGTGTTCCCAAAAATGGGAATGAACAGGGCTGGTTTACATCTATCTGCTCTGCACTCACCTTGCAGCCTGCCTTGGGCTGGGGGTGCTCCCAAAAATGGGAATTAACGGGCTTGTTTATGTCTATCTGCTCTGCACTCACCTTCCAGCCTCACTTGGACTGGGGGTGTTCCCAAAAATGGGAATTAACCGTGCTGGTTTACGTCTATCTGCTCTGCACTCACCTCACAGGTTCCACTGAATGGGGGTTTATTCCCAAAAAAAAGTGTTTATTTACATCTATCTGCTCTGCACTCACCTTGCAGCATGACTTGGACTGGGGGTGTTCCCAAAAATGGGAATTAATGGGGATTGTTTATGTCTATCTGCTCTGCACTCACCTTGCAGTCTCATCTGAACTGGGGTTTATTCTTAAAAATGTGATATTTACATATCTATCTGCTATCTATCTATCTGCTCTGCACTCACTTTGCAGCCTGCCTTGGACTGGGGGTGTTCCCAAAAATGGGAATGAACCATGCTGGTTTATGTCTATCTGCTCTGCACTCACCCTGCAGCATGACTTGGACTGGGGGTGTTCCCAAAAATGGGAATTAATGGGGATTGTTTATGTCTATCTGCTCTGCACTCACCTTGCATCTGCCTTGGACTGGGGATGTTCCAGAAATGGAATTAACGGGCTTGTTTATGTCTATCTGCTCTGCACTCACCTGCAGCCTCTCTTGGACTGGGGGTGTTCCCAAAAATGGGAATTAATGGGGATTGTTTATGTCTATCTGCTCTGCACTCACCTTGCAGTCTCATCTGATTGGATTATTCTTAAAAATGTGATATTTACATATCTGTCTGCTATCTATCTATCTGCTCTGCACTCACCTTGCAGCCTGCCTTGGACTGGGGTTTCCCAAAATGGAATGAACCGTGCTGTTATGTCTATCTGCTCTGCACTCACCTCACAGTTCACTGAATGGGGTTTATCCAAAAAGTGTTTATTTATATCTATCTGCTCTGCACTCACCTTGCAGCCTGCCTTGGACTGGGGGTGTTCCCAAAAATGGGAATTAACCGTGCTTGCTTATGTCAATCTGTTCTGCACTCACCTTACAGTTTCCACTGAATGGAGGTTTATTCTCCAAAACAGTATTTATTTACATTTATCTGCTCTGCACTCACAGCCCCCCTTGGACTGGGGGTGTTCCCAAAAATGGGAATTAATGGTGCTTATTTACATCTATCTGCTCTGCACTCACTTTGCATCTTCCTCTGAACTGAGGTTTATTCTCAGAAAAAGTGTCTATTCAGATCCATCTGCTCTGCACTCACCTTGCAGCTTCCTTTGAACTGGGGTTTGTACTCAAAAATCAGAATAAACTGTGTTAGTTTACATCTATATGCTCTGCACTCACCTTGCAGCTTCCTCTGACCTGGGCTTTATTCTTAAAAATGTGATATTTACATATCTATCTGCTATTTATCTGCCTGCTCTGCACTCACCTTGCAGCTTCCTCTGAACTGGGGTTTATTTTTAAAAATGAGAATTAATGCTGTTTATTTACACCTACCTGCTCTGCACTCACCTTGCAGCTTCCTCTGAACAGGGGTTTATTCTCAAAAATACAAGTAAATGGTGTTTATTTACATTTATCTGCTTGGCACTCACCTTCCAGCTTCCTCTGAACTGAGGCTTATTATCAAAAATGTGAATAAATAGGGCTTATCTAGATCTATCTGCTCTGCACTCACCTCCCAGCTTCCTCTGACCTGGGCTTTATTCTCAAAAATGTGATATTTACATACCTATCTGCTATCTATCTATCTACTCTGCATTCACCTTGAAGCTTCCGCTGAACAGGGGTTTATTCTCAAAAATGTGATTAAATGGAGTTTATTTACACTTATCTGCTCTGCACTCACACTGCAGCCTCTTTTTCAGTGAGGTTTATTCTCAAAAATGCAGATAAATTGTGTTTATTTACACTTAGCTGCTCTGCACTCACCTTGCAGCTTCCCTTGGACTGAGGTTTATTCTCAAAAATGTGAATAAATGCTGTTAATTTACATCTATCTGCTCTGCACTCACCTTGCAGCTTCCTTTTACTGGGGTTATTCTCAAAAATGTGAATTGACAGTGTTTATTTACATCTACCTGCTTAGCACTCACCTTGAAGCTTCCTCTGAACTGGGCTTTATTCTCAAAAATGGGAATTAACAGTGCTTATTTACATTTATCTGCTCTGTACTCACCTTCCTCTGAACCGAGGTTTATTCTCAAAAATAGTGTTTATTTACATTTATCTGCTCTGTACTCACATTGCAGCTTCCTCTAGACTGGGGTTTATTCTCAAAAATGGGAATAAACGGTGCTTATTTAAATTTATCTGCTCTGCACTCTGACCTGGGCTTTATTCTCAAAAATGTGATTAACCGTGATTTATTTACATTTATCTGCTCTGACATTTTGACTTGCCGCTTGCTCTGAAGTGGGGTTTATTCTCAAAAATGTGAATAAATGCTGTTTATTTCCATTTATGTGCTCAGCACTCACCTTGCAGCCACAGCCCATCTGGTACCTCTGGTTCAGGCTCTTTTTCTGAGACAAGGATAAATCATCCCACGGCTCAATGTAGTTGCACAAGTGGATCAGCACTTTGCCATCATTTAAAATTTGGCCTGCAGCATGGAAAACACAAAGAAATCAAAGCAATAAACGTGTTTTATAAATATTAGAAGTGTAAAACCACCTTGAGTTTCTAACTAATTGCACCAAATTAGTCATACTCTAAAATTTTTTTAATTAATTTAATTATAACAGAGAGAGAATGTTCTCCTAATTGCACGCTGGATGGATGTAAAAGATTAAAAAAGGATATTTTTTCTAAAGATGTTGATAGTCTGCCAGCAAGGGGTGGATGTAAATTCAGTTAAACTGGATTTTAGGAGTGTGTAGAAACATCTGTAGTTTTCTCATTATGCACCTTTGCATTCCTGGGAAAATCAGTACTGTTGGTTTTAATCAAATAATAATGGCAAATACTGAATCAAAATTCCTTCTATTTACTGATTATTGACCTCCCCTTCCTTTGGAACTGCCCTAAGAGTGGAACTGCAGGAAGGGTGGAAAATGTGTCAGGTCACACTAAAACTAGAGCTGAACACAATTTTTACATCCTGCTGTGTTTGTATTCAGCACATAAATGCATTCCTTTGCATATTTTAGCAAATTCACTCCAAGCAGCCCCTTCTGAATCCCCAGGAACATTGATTTTTTTGCTCCATTTTACCTGTTAGAAGATACTGTTTTTTGTTGTTGGCTTCTAGTTTCACTCCACAGAGTGATGAATCAAAAGGGGTGTAGACATACTGGACATCCTTGAGCTTCTCAAAGCCTTTAAACATCTGAAAATGATCAGAAACAGAGTCAGCAGTGGAAAACAAGCATGAAAAAACAGTTGTAAAAAAGAGCTGGAAGAGATACAGGGTGAGACTCTTTAAGGAAGGCTCCAAAATCTGAATTAATGTGAGAAAACACCAAGAACTGGACTTTCCCTCTGCACTTAATGAAATTCATCCAAGAGTTTTAGGAGGGAATTAAGGAGGTCTTGATTTTTTAAATTATAGCTTTTAAAATGTGCTTTTTCAGCACATTTCATGGATTGTTAAAACTTTCTCTTCAGTTTATATTCTAGTGGCATATTCCATCCAAGGAGCAATGCAGAGACAGCAATCACCCTGACTAAAAATGCAAATATTTCTCAGTGGATTCCTCTGGGGAATTTTGGTCACTGGAGTTGTTGGGGTCTCCTGGAACACCAAATGTGCTGAGGAACTGAACATTTCCTGAGCATTGTTCTCATTTTTGGTCACTAAAATAGAGCGGTTCTCCATATCCCAAATTCTCAACAGTGGGACTATTGGAAATGCAGGGCAACCCTGATGAGGGGAGAAAGATGAGGGGGCCTCTATCTTATTAGAAGCTTAATTAATTACTATATTATACTATTACTTTATTATCCTATATTATTTTATACTATTATACTACATTATTTTATACTATAATATTATTATACTATATTATTTTATACTATAATACTATAATGCTATATTATTTTATACTATAATACTATAATACTATATTATTTTATACTATAATATTATTATCCTATATTATTTTATACTATAATACTATAATGCTATATTATTTTATATTATAATACTATTATACTATATTATTTTATACTATAATAACATTATTTTATACTCTATTACACTGAATCTAAACAAGCACTCAACTCAATTGTTTAGGATTTTGTGACTGTCAGCCAACAGTCCTGACACACACACTTGGATTCAATTCAGTGAATCAAAACACTCACACCAGAATCTAATTATTAATTCTTTTCAGGTAAACAGTCTTCCATAATGCATTCTACTTGTTTTAAAACAAGACAGGAGTAAAAATTTGTTTTAAAACAGCTACAGGAGCAGTAAATGAGATAAGAACTGGTTTTTTCTGTCTCTGAGGTTCAGAGCTGCCATTCCCAGAAATTTCTTTGGGAAGCTGTGCCTTGCTTTTCCCTGTGAAGAGAAATGCAGCTGCATGGCACCTTCTCAAATAACTGCTGGAAAACTTCACCCACCCCTTTTAGGATTCCCACCCTGCCAGGCCCAAAATGACAGATTTGGGATCAAAACCCCTTTTCAGGCCTAACCAGCAGCTCCAACCCCGAGAAGAGATGAGAAACGAGGCATGAAAAGATGCAAACAAGCTGAGCAGTGTCCAAGGTGCTGCTGGGTGCCTGTCATCACCTCGCGTGCCACCGCCAGCCTCGGTGACATCATGCCACGTGCTGGCAGCTGGGGACAATGGCAGGGCCTCACAGCTCTGCCACTCGCAGCTGCTGCCCCTGGAAAATGTGTTTGTGCTCCTCGGGCCCTCCCAGGGGGTTTAAATAGAAAATACTCTGTCATCTGTTGGTTTTGCTGAGGCTTTGTTTGTGGAGGGGGGAAGGAAGCCAAGGCCGCTGTCACCGCGCGGCCAGGCCAAAAATATGAGCTGGGATTGGAAATGCTCTGGGGAATCAAACAAACAGGCCCAGACAGACCAAAACACAACCCAAACTGGCACCCTGGCCAAAGCAGCAGTGGGAACCACGGAAAATGTGGAAAATGAGGAGGGAAATGTGTCTGCACGGGGAGTTCTGCAGGTCAACTTTGCCCCAAGCTCTCTCCACGTTCAGAAACCCTCAGGGCCTTGTAGGGATCAGATTTTCCATGGACATCTCAGCTTTGGCCTCAATTTTGGAGGCTTTGTGCAGACAGCACACCTTGATTTAGCTATAAATCCCCTAAATACCCACAGCAAAGCATAATGGAGATTTAGTTATTATTTAAATGAGTTTAATGTTTGTTTTGTTGCAGGGTTTTTTTTTTTCCCTAAATATCCACAGCAATGCATAATGGAGATTTATTTAATATTTAAATGAGTTTAATGTTTGGTTTTTTGCAGGTTTTTTGGTTGCATTTTCAGATTTTTTTTTTGACCTATATAATTGTTACAGCAATTCTAAAGATTATAATCTTGTGTTTAACTCAGTGAATCATATTTAATCTCCTCAATCATATTCTCCCTTCCCTAAAAGCATGGATATTTCTCTGAAAGCATGGATATTTCTCTGCAGAGGGATAAGGTGGTTGGGTTTGGTTCTGCATTGATGCTTGGTCCTGGTGGGACTTTATTGGAATAGGAAAATAGGGTGAGGATTTGGGGGATGGAGAGATGTGACCCTGCTCCTAAATTCTGTGTGGACTCCATCCTTGTCCTGCTGAGGGGTGGGACCAGCACCAGCACATGGCTTTGCTCGAAGATTTTAGAATGAGTGTGATGCTCAAGTCAGTAGCAAAAATATTAAGAAATATTAATAAAATTACAAATTAATGCATATATATCACATATTATCTTCTCTCTTTAATATAATGCTGTAAATATTGCAAGAAAAAAACAGTAATTGAAAACATTTATGGCTTTTTGACATGCTGACCCAGTGCTAAAAAATGAAAGCCTCGTTGTTATTTTCTTTTACTTCTGAAAATGAATATCAAAATTATCTCTAATACTTCCATCTAGAATTACAACATTTTAATGCTAAGCCTAATGCACTGGATTTAAAATGAGAGAAACAGAATTTGTCATCCCATTAATGGAACAGCTCAACAACCCTGAGTGCAATAGAGCAGAGAAACGGCAGCATTGTGCAGAATGTTACAGTCAAATAAAACCTCCAAGGTTTTGGTTCCCACCAAAATCCTTCCTTTCCCAAAATCCCTCCCTGCTTGGAGCAGGGAGCTGGGTCCTGGGACAGGGGAAGGTTCGGTCCTGAGCTCTCTCTGGTCAGGATGAGGGATTTGAGGGATGGCGTTATCACAGCCCTTCTGTTGTTAGTCTAAATAGAATAAAAGATTTTAAAATGCCTCTCAGTTTCC